>NW_026882444.1:0-39307 GCF_032173495.1 Musca vetustissima
CACCTATGCCTATCCGAATCCGGATATTTTACAGGGATCCCGCAATATGACCTTCATAACTTATGATGTCTATAATAATGGCTATTATTTAGGAGGATCTCTCAATATGACAGCGGATAGGGAAATCCAGTGTTCGTCAGGAGGAGGAGGATGTACCCTGAAGAGATATCTGTCGAAGCTGCATGAAAAGACACGCCATGAAAATCGTTGGCTGTTGAAGGATATTACCATGAGGGTGACAACGGTGGTAAGTAGGAAGGGGATACAGAGGGGAGAAAGGGAAGGTAGAAAGGGAAGGGAGAGGGTAAAAAGGAATGGGAAGGGGGTAGGGGAGGTTATTTTGAAATTTAAATTATGAATTATTTTTCCTCAAGACCACTCAAATGCCTCATACTGATCCCGCCGACAAAATATTGGATTTTCTGGCTTCAGAAAAGAAGAAAAATATCGATGCCATTGCCAGGTTCGGATTTGGTTATATTATGCTATTGAAGGATAACATTGGATGCCGGTGACTATGGAACATTATTGGAAAATTCGAAAATTTTTTGAAAATATTTTTCCAGCTATTTCCACAATTTCACCAATACCTGGAGTCTGACGGAAGCAACTGGTGGGGTCGTTGGGGCCCTGGGCATTGATCAGTCGGCTGAGCTGTCCTCTTCACCATTTCTCATATCCAAACTTCGGTTGAGCTATGTAAAGCCCACAATGCCTTTGGGCAACTTTCGCCAGGTTTGCATTTTCCGAACCCCACGCAATGCCGGGATACGCGGTGAGGTTTACCTCGAACCATTTTCGGCCAAAGTTTGGTTTATATTCGGTGGCATAATTCTACTGATTGGATGTGTGCTGTGGATCACCTTTGTCGTTGAATATCGTCAGCTAAAATTCTATTTGACTTTTTTACCTTCGTTGCTGAGCAGCTGTCTGCTGGCATTCGGGTCGGCCTGTTGTCAGGGTAGCTTTTTGGTACCCAAATCGACGGGAGGACGAATGACATTTTTTTCGTTGTCGTTGCTGACATTTATTATTTATAATTATTACACTTCGATTGTTGTGGCTATATTATTGGGTTCTCCCGTGAAGTCGAACATTAAGACCCTGGCTCAATTGGCGGAAAGTAATTTAGATGTGGCCATGGAACCAATACCCTATACGAAGTCGTATTTGAATGTGAGTATAAGAAATTTATTATTTTATTTGTAAAACCTCCACCATAAGGTGGAGGTATCCTTCTTATATTCACCGGAGACCCCACGAAGTATATATTTTCCTGATCGGAATAAAATTCTATGCAGATTTACCCAGAACCGCCTGTTGAAATTCCGATAGAGCTCACATTTGGGTTCTCATTTGGTAGAGATTCATCCTACAAAAATTATCAATATTGGTCCACTTTTAGGGGTAGTCTCCATGTAACCGAACCTCCCAATTTTCGATATTTTGGGGAGCTTGGGTACGGTTTTCAACCTAATTGGCTGTAATTTGGTATTATGGGTTCTCATTGGGTAGAGATTCATCCTACAAAAAATTATCAATATTGGTCCACTTTTAGGGGTAGTCTCCATGTAACCGAACCTCCCAATTTTCGATATTTTGGGGAGCTTGGGTACGGTTTTCAACCTAATTGGCTGTAATTTGGTATTATGGGTTCTCATTTGGTAGAGATTCATCCTACAAAAAATTATCAATATTGGTCCACTTTTTAGGGTAGTCTCCATATGACCGAACCACAAAAAGTTCGGTGTTTTGGGGAGCGTGAGCACTTTTTTCAACCGAATTGATTGTAATTTGACTCTTTGGGTTCTCATTGGGTGGCAAATCTTCCTACGAAAAATTATAAATATTGGTCCACTTTTTAGGGTAGTGCCCATATAAGCGAACCTCCCAAATATTGGTATTCTAGGGAGCTTTGGCACATTTTTCAACCGAATTGGCTGTAATTTAGTATTTTGGGTTCTCATGGGGTGTCCAACCTTTCTACCAAATATTGTCAATATTGGTCCACGTTTTGGTATACCGCCCATACGACGACACCCCAAATATTCGGTATTTGGAGGAGCTTGAGCATGTTTTTCAACAGAGTTAGTTGGAATTTGGTATTAAGAGTTCTCATAGGGTGGAAAATATTTTTACCAAAAATCGTAAATATTGGTGCACCTTTTGGTATAGTTCCCATATGATGGACTTGGGGAGCTTGGGCATGTTTACCCATCTAATTGGCTGTAATTTGGTACTTAGGGTTCTCATTGGGTGGCAAATCTTCCTACCAAAAATTATCAACATCGGTCCACGTTTTAGGGTAGTCTCCATATAACCGAAGCTCCCAAATTTCGGTATTCTGGGGAGCTTGGATAAGTTCTACAACCTAATTGGCTGAAATTTGGTATTGTGGGTTTTTATTGGATAGAAAATCTCCTAACCAAAAATTATCAATATCGGTCCAAGTTTTGATATAGCTCCCATATAAAGATACCCCTAATTTTCGGTATTTTGCGGATTTTAGCCACGCTTATCGAGCGATTAGCCTGTAATTTGGTATTATGGGTTCGCATAAGTTGTCGAATGTTTCTACCAAAAATTATTAATATCGGTCCATTGTTTGGTATTGCACCCATATAATCGGACCACAAATTTTCGGTATATTGCGGATTTCAGACACGTTTATCAACCGAATTGGCTGTAATTTAATATATTGGGTGCTCATTAGGTGCTTAACCTTTCTACCAAAATTGATCAATATCGGTCCATGCTTTCATATAGCGCCCATATAAAGATACTCCTAATTTTCGATATTTTGCGGATTTTAGCCACGTTTATCGAGCGATTAGCCTGTAATTTGGTATTTTGGGTTCGCATAAGGTGCCAAAACGTTCTTCCAAAAATTATCAATGTCGGTGCACGTTTTTATATATCCCCCATATAATCGGACCTCTAATTTTCGATATTTTGAGGATTTCAGGCACGCTTTTGAACCGAATTGGCTGTAACTTTGTATTTTGGGTTCGCATGAGGTGATTAACCTTCTTTCTAAAAATTATCAAAATCGGTCCACTGTTTGATATAGCCCCCATATATAATCGGACCCTTAATTTTCGATATTTTATCGAGCGATTAGTTTGTAATTTGATATTTTGGGTTCTCATTGGTTGTCAAACCTTCCTTCCAAAAATTATCAATATCGACCCACGTTTTAATATAGCCCCCATATAATCGGACCTCTAATGTTCGATATTTTGCGGATTTCACACAATTTTATCATTGCCGAATTGTCTAAAATTTTATATTTTGCGTTCACATAAGGTGCCAAATCTTCTCACCAAAATTTATCGATATCGGTCCAAGTTTCGATATAGCCCCCACATAATCGGACACCTAATTTTCGGAATTATGCAGATTTCTCAAATGTTTTCTAAGCGATTTGGCTGTAATTTAGTATTTTGAGTTCTCATGAGGCACCAAACCTTCCTACAAAAATTCATATATATCGGTCCATGTTTTGATATAGCCCCCATATAATCGGACCTCTAATTTTCGATATTTGGCGAATTTCTCACATGTTTTCCATCCCAATCGGCTATTATTTAGTATTTTGGGTTCTCTTGAGGTACCTAATCTCCTTGTAAAAATTCATAAATATTGGTAAAAGTTTCAGGGTAGCCTCCATATAACATAACCTCCGATTTTATGTATTTTGCGGATTTCCCACATGTTTTACAACCGAATTAGCTGTAATTTTGTATTTTGAGTTCACATTAGGTGCCAACCGTTCCTTCCAAAAATTATCAAAATCGGTACACTTTTTGATATAGCCTTCATATAAACATTCCCCAAATTTCGATATTTGGCGGATTTCAGACTCGTTTATCAACCGATTTGGCTATAATTCAATATATTGGGTTCTCACGAATTGGCTCTAATTTGGAATTTTGTTTTCGCATTAGATGTCGAATCTAACTGCCAAAAATGATCAATTTTGGTCCACGTTTTGATATAGCCCCCATATAATCCGACCTCTAATTTTCTATATTATGCCGATTTCCGGCCTGTTTTCCCCTTCCGAATTGACTCTAAATTGTTTTTTTAGGGTTCTCATGGGGTGCTAAATCATCTTACCAAAAATTACAAAATTCGGTTGATCTTAGGCTATAGCCTCCATATAAATGTCCCGCCCCATTTAGAGTTATTTTGAGGGTCCTAGACTCATTTTCCAAACAAAGTGACTTTATTTTGGCATTACGTAGCGTCATTCTGTGATCTTGGTGGGTAAAAATCTTCCTCATAGAAGATTTTCAATATAAGTCCATATTTCCGAATTTTCCCCATTTTCGGTCCTCGGCTAATATTTCCACCTAAGTGTCTGTAATTCGGTATTTCTTTTTTTTTTCCTGTCTGAAATTTACCTTGGCATTGCCTCCATTTCAAAAATTCCGATCTATGTTAGGTGGTTTGAATGTTCACATCATGCTGGAGGTTATAAAAATTTCGACTCTGCCGAACCTATAGCCTATTTTATTAATTTTCCTCTTTTTCAACCACCAGTTCTCAAAGTTGCCCGAAATCCGCACCCTGGTGCGTAATAAAATCCAGGCAAAAAAGGACTCCAAAAGTGTTTGGATACCCATAGCGGAGGGTGTGCGACGGGTGCGTGATGAACCTGGCTTCGTTTATGTCACCGAATCCTATTCCAGTTATTCGTTAATTGAAAATACCTATACCGCCAAGGAGATATGCGATCTCAATGAGATATTGTTTCGACCACAAGAAATTCTGCACGAACATGTCAATGTCAATTCGAGCTATGTGGAATTTATACGTTATAAGTGAGTAGAGGAAGGAGCAGAGAGAGAGAGAGAGAGGGAGAGAGGGGAAGAGATGAAAAGAGAGGGAGAGAGAGGGAGTATGGAGAAAAAATAACATTATGAAAAATTTCTTCTTTTCCAGACAAGTTCGCATCTTTGAATCTGGGGTACATCGCCGTCTGCAGGGCATTTGGGTCAAGACCCGTCTACCATGTTTCCTATCGAGTGGCTCCTTGGTCCAGGTTGGATTGGAATATACCGCTCCACTATTCATCATGTTGGCCTGTGTATATGTGTTGGTTTTTATCCTGCTACTCTTGGAGATCCTATGGCATAAATATGTGGAGAATTTTGAGGTCAAAGAAATTTTGGGAGGACTGATGAAGGACAACTAAAATTTTGGAAAAAAAATATTTCAATTTTTCGATTGCACCATAAAATATAGATCCATGTGTTAGTGATCACTTCGTTTCACACATTTCAATGTAGCTGCACAATTGATGTGAATAAAATTTTGAAAAAAAAATGTTGGGTTATGTTGAAGGCCTTGCCAAAAAAAGGAACCCCAATTTTCGGAATGCAGATTTTGGCCACATTTATTAACCAAAATGGCTGTAATTTGATATTTTAGGTTCGCACAATGTGTGGAATCTTCCCACCAAAAATTATCGATATCGGTACATGTTTTGTCTTAGGTCCCATATAATCGGACCCCTAATTTTCGATATTTTGCAGATTTTAGCCACATTTATAAACCAAATTGGCTGTAATTTGGTATTTTGGGTTCGCACAAGGTGTGGAATCTTTCCACAAAAATTTTTCAATATCGGTTTATATTTTGATATATCCCCCACATAATTGGACCCCTAATTTTCGATTATTTGCGGATTTTGGCCACATTTATTCACCAAATTGGTTGTAATTTGGTATTTGGGGTTCTCATGAGGCACCAAACCTTCCTTCCAAAAATGGTCAATATCGGTCCACGTTTCGATATAGCCCCCTCATAATCGGACTCCTAATTTTCGATATTTTACGGATTTTGCCCACGTTTTTTTAAGCAAATTGTCTGTAATTTGGTATTTGGGGTTCTCATGAGGCACTAAAACTTCCTACCAAGAATTATCAATAGTAGTCCACGTTTTGACATAGTCCCCACATAATCGAACCCCTAATTTTCTATATTTTGTAGATTTTTGACACGTTTTTCAAGCAAATTGTCTGTAGTTTGGTATTTTGGGTTCGCATAAGGCACCAAACCTTCTTACCAAAAATGATCAATATCGGTCCAGGTTTTGCTATAGCACCCATATATTCGAACCCCTAATTTTCGTTATTTTGCGGATTTCTCACACGTTTTCCCACCGAATTAGCTCTAATTTTGATATTTTGAGTTCTCGTGAGGTAAAAAACCTTCCTACCAAAAATGATCAATATCGGCCAAGGTTTTGGTATAGCCCCCACATAATCGGACACCTAATTATCGATATTTTGCAGATGTTGAAGCAGCTTGATGAGCCAGGATTAGATTATCTCATCAAAGCCCTCAACTTGTCGTTAATCACCCTAGCAGATCCCAATGCCTGGGTGGGTGGTCCCGCTACTGAAGCCGGGCAAGGATGCCAGCAAAGGTGAGTCATACAGACCGATCTCATTTTTGTCGCCAGTAGCCAAGACACTTGAGGCTTTACTACTC
The DNA here is from genome assembly GCF_032173495.1 of Musca vetustissima. Taxonomy (NCBI): domain Eukaryota; kingdom Metazoa; phylum Arthropoda; class Insecta; order Diptera; family Muscidae; genus Musca; species Musca vetustissima. Next base: position 6,502 of record NW_026882444.1, read on the forward strand.
CCCAGCATGCGTGAATGCTACTCAGTTGCTGATCATCAGCATGTGTTCCGGAAGCAGCACAGCACAACAACAGTTTTGCACGCCATTCTGCCGCACACATAGCAGATGGACTCAACCAGAACAGACCGTGTAAGAGGACAGTCATGGTGGTGCTAGACCTATCAAAGGCCAGCCACGCCAAGCTGTTCGAGGACATCGAGAGAACAACCCTCCAGCCAAGTTTGAAACGTTGGATCGTAAACTATATGTGCGGACGCCAGTCGTACGTGGAATTCAGAGACAGGAAAACGAAGGCCCGTAGAGTTAAACAGGGAGTTCCTTAATGAGCGGTGATATCTCCAGAATTGTTTAACTTCTACCTCTCTGGAATTTCACATCCACCGGACGGCATAAAGATCAAAACATATGCGGATGATTGCACGATTATGGCGTCAGGACCTAAAATTGATGACATTTGCGAGAGGCTGAACCACTATGTCGTGGATATCGCTGACTTTTTCCGGTCGACGAATATGAAAATATCCGCCACTAAGTCAACGGCCACATTGTTTACCACATGAACAGCGGAGATGAGGCTATCTTTGGATGGGCAGGTCGAGGGGTTCACAATTCCGACCACTAATTACCCCAAGGTTCTAGGGGTCACATTCGATAGGCTATACAAGTCGTCCGCGCATGCCACAGCTATTTGCGATAAAGTCAGGAGCAGAAACAAGGTTCTCAAGTCGCTAGCCGGCAGCACTTGGGGAGCTGACAAGGAAACCTTATTAACGACTTATAAAGCTAACTATGCGGCGCCAGTGTGGTCCGCTAACGTCAGTGCAACGCAGTGGTCGCAGTCTTCAATCCTGCCAGAATGCCGCCCTGAGGACTGCAACAGGGTGTCTCCTCATGACTCCAATAGACCACTTACATGAGGAGATCGGTCTGTATGACACACCTTTGCTGGCATCCTTGCCCGGCTTCAGTAGCGGGACCACCCACCCAGGCATTGGGATCTGCTAGGGTGATTAACGACAAGTTGAGGGCTTTGGTGAGATAATCCAATCCTGGCTCATCAAGCTGCTTCAACATCACCATTGAGATTACATCTGGACCAAGCGCTTTGGATGATTTCGCGTTCCTGATGACATTTGCAACATCCTCCAACGTAAATTGTGGTGGTTCGTTCCTCCTCCACCTGAAGAGAGCGTATACGGCGCAATACTCTTCTCTTCGCCCGGTCACTCTCGGGTTGCTCTATAAATGGCCGGTTAAAAAAACACGCGCATCTCTTCGGATCTGTCACCTCAACGCCGTTAAATGAGACAGAAGTCCGATCCTCCTTCTTTTCAGGGTTCGAGAGCGACTTAACCGTTGCCCACAATTTACTCACTCCGGTACTGATGTTCGCCGACTAACCTGTTCACTTCCAACGTCAGTTCTCTGACTCTGGGGTTAGTAGGGTTAGAACGACGAAGCTCATCACGCTCATTCGCTAGTCCCGCTGCCTCTTCTGGGAAGTTTGGTCTTAGTTCGAGTATACGACCCGCAGGTATATAGCGAGCGGTTGCAGCAGTGATGATGTCCCGGAAATTCCTTTCTGCTACCCGAGCATCAGAAGGGATGGACAGTTCTCTGAAGCGACGATTGGTGGAATTTCTGAACTCTTGCCAAGTGGCTTTCCCATGATTAAGGAAAGTACGGCGTTCAGAAGTTATGAAATCGGGTGGTCTGTTGATGGATTTGATAATAGGGAGGTGGTCAGACCCGGCGACACGATGGATATGTTTTTTGGTAGGAAGGTTTGCTACCTCATGAGAACCCTAAACACCAAATTGCAAACAATTTGCTTGAAAACGTGGGCAAAATCCGTAAAATATCGAAAATTAGGAGTCCGATTATGTGGGGGCTATATCGAAACTTGCACCGATATTGATCATTTTTGGTAAGAAGGTTTGGTGCCTCATGAGAACCCCAAATACCAAATTACAACCAATTTGGTGAATAAATGTGGCCAAAATCCGCAAATAATCGAAAATTAAGGGTCCGATTATGTAGAATCTATATCAAAACGTGGACCGATATGGATCATTTTTGGTAGGAAGGTTTGCTACCTCATGAGAACCCTAAACACCAAATTACAGACAATTTGCTTGAAAAAGCGTGGGCAAAATCCGTAAAATATCGAAAATTAGGAGTCCAATTATGTGGGGGCTATATCGAAACGTGGATATTGACCATTTTTGGTAGAAAGGTTTGGTGCCTCATGAGAACCCCACATACCAAATTACAACCAATTTGGTGAATAAATTTGGCCAAAATCCGCAAATAATCGAAAATTAGGGGTCCGATTATGTGGGGGATATATCAAAACAAAAACCAATACCGATAATTTTTGGTGGAAAGATTCCACACCGCCCTGAGGACTGCAACAGGGTGTCTCCTCATGACTCCAATAGACCACTTACATGAGGAGACGAAGAGCCTTCCTGTGCGTCAACACAACAAGATGTTGTCGATGCAATACATGCTTGGGTGTTATTCGAGCAGCCATCCAAACAGCTACCAAATGGATAGGCACCCACCACCCAGGCATGTCAGGATGGATCTCCATGATCTGGAGAGAGAGGTCCAGAGGTACAAAAGAAAGCCTCTAGATCAACAGGCCTATCAAGCAGGATTGAATAGTATCCACACGGACGCAGTTGAGGAAGCAGTTCAAGAATATCGCGTGAATACCGCGTGAATACCATCCTCGGAGACCATCCGCCTTTGATAGCTGCAGAAGAGCAGCAGCTACCTCGACAAACTAGAGTGGTATTGGCGCAACTGAGATCTGGATGGCGTAGCCGCCTCAATTCGTATTGGTCGCGAATTGATGGAGAGATCGACAATGTCTGCCCGGCATTTGGTAACGGACCACATGACACGCTACATCTGTTCAAGTGCCCAGCCAAACCCACTCACCTAACCCCATCTTCTCTTTGGACTCAACCAATACAGGATTGAATAGTATTCACAAGGACGCAGTTGAGGAAGCAGTTCAAGAATATCGCGTGAATATCATCCTCGGAGACCATCCGTATTTGATAGCTGCAGAAGAGCAGCAGCTACCTCGACAAACTAGAGTGGTCTTGGCGCAACTGAGATCTGGATGGTGTAGCCGCCTCAATTCGTATTGGTCGCGAATTGATGGAGAGGTCGACAATGTCTGCCCGGCATTTGGTAACTGCCCAGCCAAACCCACTCACCTAACCCCATCTTCTCTTTGGACTCAACCAATACAGGTCGCAGCCTTTCTGAATTTGGAGTTAGAGGCAGAACCAGATTAAAGAAATAGAAAACTATACAGCAGTACTAGCTGCTACAACAACAACAACCAAAAATGATCAATATCGGTCTATGTTTTGTCATAGGCTCCATATAATCGTAACCCCTAATTTTAAGCTCCATGGGCGATCAATGACCTTTAAAGCTTCGGTTGCTAGTTTTGGAAAGTAGCCAAAACTGAAGGGGACCGTACTTTCCTGTGGCATATTTTTCTTATGGCGCCTGAAGTGGTATAGTTTTCCTAGGACACTTCGATACCTCTTGGCAGATGTTTGAATTAATATTTTTTTATTAAAACAACAACAACAACCAATTACAGTTATCACGTTTTGTGTCAACAATTTAAATATATAACGAACGAAGTATATATGCCTATATACATATATATATGATATAAATCATTCGATTATTAATTGAAATCGAGCATGCCATTTTTCTGCAACAGCATCTTCGGAATCAATTAAAAGAAATTGATTAAAAAAAAAAAAAAATAAAACAATTTGTTGTTGTTGATGGTGATGCTGATGACGGTTCATTGGTCCAGATAGGCAACACACCCCTTTTATTGAGGTACTCTATGTGTGTGCGGAGCGACACAGACGTCATACACAAATGGATGGATATATGGCGTGACAACAAAAAATCCGCAGTAGGCAAGAAGTTGAACATAATTTCTGATAACTGTATAGGAAAATTCCGCAAAATTTTCTGCGGAATTTCCACACAATTTTATTGTTCCTTTGGTGTGTAACTTTAAATGCAAATACGTCAAAAATAAAAGGAATGAGAACTTCGAGGACCTTTGGGATTTTTTTATACCCTCCACCATAGTATGGAGGGTATATTAATTTTGTCATTCCGTTTGCAACTCCTCGAAATATTCATTTCCGACCCTATAAAGTATATATATTCATGATCAGGGTAAAATTCTAAGACGATCTAGCCATGTCCGTCCGTCTGTTGTAATCACGCTATCTTCTGAAGGAATTGAGATAGGGTGCTGAAATTTTGCATAGGGTTGTCTTTTGTCTGCAGGCAGGTCAAGTTCGAAGATGGGATATATCGGTCCACGTTTAGGCATAGCTCCCATATAAGGGTACCCGGCAAATTTCGGTATTTTAGGGTTCTTGAGCGCCTTTTTCAGCCGAATTCGCTGAAATTTGGTACATTGGGTTCTTATTGGATACTAAATGTCTCCACAAAAAGATTATAAGTATAGGTTATAAGTATAGTATATGGTAGCCCCCATATAACGGAACCTCCTAATTTTCAGTATTTTGGGGGTTTTGGTCGTATTTTTCCGCCGAATTGGCTGTAATTTAGTGTTTTGAGTTCTTAATAGGTACCAAACCTCTCTAAAAAAATTATGTATTTAGGTCAATTTTTTCGGGTAGCCCCCATATAAGGGTACCCCCCACTTTTCGGTATTTTGGGGTTCTTGAGCACGTTTTTCGCTGAACTTTGCTACATTGGGTTCTTATTGGGTCCTTAATGTCTCCACAAAAAATTATAAATATAGGTCCACTTTTTCTGGTAGCCCCTATATAATGGTACCTCCCAATTTTTAGAATTTTGGGGGTTTTGATCGTATTTTTCCGCCGAATTAGCTGTAATTTAGTATTTTGAGTTCTTAATAGGTACCAAATCTCTCTACCAAAAATTATTAATATTCGCCCCCTTTTTGGGGTAGTCCCCATATAACCCCCTTTTTTATATTAATATAGTTATCTGATATGTTCCGCGTTTTGAGTTTGGTTCTAAGACTCTAGTGTAATCATTTCACCTGCAGAGGATAGCGAGGTAAAAAATTAGAACGTAAGGTTCGATAATGAACTATAGTCGCATTTAGACCTAGCCTCTGTGGAGGTTTCAGAAGGAGTGGACCGATATTCCCCATCTTCGAATTTGAATTATCAATTAAAAATTTCTGAAATTTGTATTATGGTTCACATAATCCGATTTTAGTCATGTCGGTATAGGTCCACTTTTTGGTATGTTTCCTTTATTTTCATTTCTAGTACCTGTCAGTATATCTATGGTGGAGGGTATACAAAGTTCGGCCCGGCCGAACTTAACGCTTTTTCACTTGTTAAATATATTTTTGGAGGCCTTCACATAGGCGTGGATTTATTTTTTCTAGGGGACCTATACAAGGTGTGGATTTTTTTTTAAAAATATTTTTCTAGGGGACCTATACAAGGCGTGGATTTTTTTTTTAAATATTTTTCTAGGGGACCTATACAAGGCGTGGATTTTTTTCAAAATATTTTTCTAGGGGACCTATACAAGGCGTGGGGTTTTTTTCAAAATATTTTTCTAGGGGACCTATACAAGGCGTGGGGTTTTTTTAAAAATATTTTTCTAGGGGACCTATACAAGGCGTGGGGTTTTTTTAAAAATATTTTTCTAGGGGACCTATACAAGGCTTGGATTTTTTTTTTTTTTTGAAATATTTTTCTAGGGGACCTATGCAAGGCTTGGATTTTTTTTAAAAATATTTTTCTAGGGGACCTATGCAAGGCCTGGATTTTTTTCAAAATATTTATCTAGGGGATCTATACAAGGCATGGATTTTTTTCAAAATATTTTTCTAGGGGACCTATACAAGGCGTGGATTTTTTTTTTAAATATTTTTGTAGGGGACCTATACAAGGCGTGGATTTTTTTAAAAATATTTTTCTAGGGAACCTATACAAGGCGTGGATTTTTTTAAAACTATTTTTCTATGGGACCTATACAAGGCGTGGATTTTTTTTTAAAAATATTTTTCTAGGGGACCTATACAAGGCGTGGATTTTTTTTAAAAATATTTTTCTAGGGGACCTATACAAGACGTGGATTTTTTTAAAAATATTTTTCTAGGGGACCTATACAAAGATTTTTTTTAAAAATATTTTTCTAGGGGACCTATACAAGGCGTAGATTTTTTTAAAAATATTTTTCTAGGGGATCTATACAAGGCGTGGATTTTTTTTAAAAATATTTTTCAAGGGGACCGATACAAGGCGTGGATTTTTTTTTTGAAATATTTTTCTAGGGGACCTATATCAGGGGTGGATTTTTTTTAAAAATATTTTTCTAGGGGACCTATACAAGGCGTGGATTTTTTTCAAAATATTTTTCTAGGGGACCTATACAAGGCGTGGATTTTTTTAAAAATATTTTTTAAAATATTTATTTAAAAATATTTTTTCTAGGGGACCTATATCAGGGGTGGATTTTTTTTAAAAATATTTTTCTAGGGGACCTATATCAGGCGTGGATTTTTTTTAAATATTTTTCTAGGGGACCTATACCAGGGGTGGATTTTTTTAAAAATATTTTTCTAGGGGACCTATACAAGGCGTGGATTTTTTTTAAATATTTTTTCCATCAGAAATAAATAACTTTAAATGCAAATACGTCAAAATTTCCGCACACACACACACACCTCAGCATAAATTTATAACTTTAAATGCAAATACGTCAAAATCTCCGCAGTACTTCGCACTCACCTCCAGATACCTTTCACCCCGAAAACACCTGCAATGAAATCAAAAACAAAAAACAGATTATTTACAAATTGAACAACACTGCAAATCTGATGCTTTGCGGTTCGGATAACAAATCGCATTTAAATCCATGCGATTTCCACTTTTAATTGCTAAAAATATCACCTTGGGTTGTTAAATGGTCAGGACGAAGGGGCACCTTTTTTTGGCTGCTACATGGTCTTGGTCATTTGATTTCCATTTTCATTCGTTTTATTGTGGTCTGCTGTTTAGCATATATTTTTTTCGTGGCGAAGCGTAACACGTTTTGTTCACGCTAATACCTTTTGGTCTGGTTACCTCTTGTCCGGAGGAGATTACAGCAATTTTTTGGGGGAAATGTGTTCGCAAAATGTCTTCTTTTTGTTTGAAATTTACATTTCGCAATTTTCACCTACTGCGGAAGGATGTTATACTTTTTTGGATACCAAAAAATGATTCCAAAGGGTCACCATTGCCAAAAAGGGAAATGCAAATGTATTTTTGTATCCGTTCGGGATGAGTGGGAGAGGTAGTGAAAATGTGTGTCACCATTAAATGGAGATATTTTGCAGCATAAAATTCTGCATTTCGAAATTATGAATAAATATTTTTTTTTCGTTGTGAGTAGAGGAATTTCCTTCAACCGAAAAAAAAAACTTCTTTATCGGGCCGGGCCACAAATCATTGCTTATCTCCGGCACAAGCAATTTCGAAACAAATTATCAGATCATTCGCCGCCTAATCTACTTCAATAAGAATTAAGATTTATGCCACTCGGCTAAAGTGTTGTGAGAAATCGTATCATAAAAAACTAAATTACTAAGAAATAATTCTTGAAATTTTGTAGCCCATAGCGATCTCAAAATGAGTACATCGGAACCGGCGCAATTTATATTAATAAAAGAGTAAAGTGATTGACTGACTGACTGTTTTAACGATTCATCAACGCCCATATGAAACGGCAGAAACTAGAATCTTGAAATTTCGGGTGAGGGTCACTCTTGGTCCAAATGTGATAGATAAGGCTAGGTTTTTGGAAATTCGTACTAGAACGGTACGAAAAGTACTAGAAAGTACTAAAGGGTGATTTTTTAAGGTTAGGATTTTCATGCATTAGTATTTGACAGATCACGTGGGATTTCAGACATCGTGTCAAAGAGAAAGAAGCTCAGTATGCTTTGACATTTCATCATGAATAGACTTACTAACGAGCAACGCTTGCAAATCATTGAATTTTATAACCAACATCAGTGTTCGGTTCGAAATGTGTTTCGCGCTTTACGTCCGATTTATGGTCTACATAATCGACCAAGTGAGCAAACAATTAATGCGATTGTGACCAAGTTTCGCACTCAGTTTACTTTATTTGACATTAAACCAACCACACGAATGCGTACAGTGCGTACAGAAGAGAATATTGCGTCTGTTTCTCAGAGTGTTGCTGAAGACCGTGAAATGTCGATTCGTCGTCGATTTGTGTTATTCGACCACATGGAACATTTTACGCAAAGATCTTGGTGTAAACCCGTATAACCCGATCTGCCACAACGTCGAATTTTCAGTGAATGGGCCCTAGAAAAGTTGGCAGAAAATCCGCTTTTTTATCGACAAATTTTGTTCAGCGATGAGGCTCATTTCTGGTTGAATGGCTACGTAAATAAGCAAAATTGCCGCATTTGGAGTGAAGAGCAACCAGAAGCCGTTCAAGAACTGCCCATGCATCCCGAAAAATGCACTGTTTGGTGTGGTTTGTACGCTGGTGGAATCATTGGACCGTATTTTTTACAAAGATGCTGTTGGACGCAACGTTACGGTGAATGGCGATGGCTATCGTTCGATGCCAAAAATGGAAGAACTGAACTTGGTTGACATGTGGTTTCAACAAGATGGCGCTACATGCCACACAGCTCGCGATTCTATGGCCATTTTGAGGGAAAACTTCGGTGAACAATTCATCTCAAGAAATGGACCGGTAAGTTGGCCACCAAGATCATGCGATTTGACGCCTTTCGACTATTTTTTGTGGGGCTACGACAAGTCTAAAGTCTACAGAAATAAGCCAGCAACTATTCCAGCTTTGGAAGACAACATTTCCGAAGAAATTCGGGCTATTCCGGCCGAAATGCTCGAAAAAGTTGCCCAAAATTGAACTTTCCGAATGGACCACCTAAGACGCAGCCGCGGTCAACATTTAAATGAAATTATCTTCAAAAAGTAAATGTCATGGATAGCGTTAGAAACTTGAAATTTGGAGTGTGAATTAAGGTTGAGAAGTAGGGTCCATTTAAGGAGATGGTTTTTGAAAGCGTGTACTCATGTGTACGAAAAGTACTATATGGCACTATATTTGGTACAAATTTAATTTGGAGATACACATCGAGCTGGAATCCTGGAATTTTAAATTAAAATTGCCGTCGGAGTGTAGTATTGGGATATGAACGTAGTTTTGGTAATTTGTTACTTATGTGTACGAAAAGTACTAAATCGTACTATAATCGGTACAGTTTGGATTTGGGTGAGCCGATAGAGTGGGAAAAATTTAATTTGAAGTCAGGATCACTGTAGGGGTGTAAGATTGGGGTCAGGATTCAGTTTAAGAAAATAATACTTATGGGTACTAAATGGTACAAAATTTGGTACAATTTGAATTTTTATGTGAACCAATAGAGCTAGAAGCATGAAATTTGGAGTCACGATCACTGTTGGGGTAATCGGTACAGTTTGGATTTGGTAGATCCTATAGAGCGGAAACAATGAAATTTGGAGTCAGGATCTCTGTAGGGGTGTGGGATTGGAGTCAAGACTCAGTTTAAGAAAATAATACTTGTGGGTACTAAATTTGGTACAATTTGAAGTTTAGGTGAATCAATAGATCTAGAATCAGGATCAATGTTTGGTGTAAGATTGAGATATGTAGGAAGTTTTAGAAATGTGTACTAAATTTGGTACAATATGAATTTTAGGTGAACCAATAGAGCTAGAAGCATGAAATTTGGAGTCACGATCACTGTTGGGGTAATCGGTAAAGTTTGGATTTGGGTGAGCCGATAGAGCGGGAAAAATTAAATTTGAAGTCAGTATCATTGTAGGGGTATAAGATTGGGGTCAGGATTCAGTTTAAGAAAATAATACTTATGGGTACTAAATGGTACAAAATTTGGTACAATTTGAATTGTAAGTGAACCGATAGAGTTGCAATCCTGAAATTTGGATTTGGGATCACTATTGAGGTGTAAGATTGAGATAGGTAGGAAGGTTTAGAAATTTGTACTAATGTGTACTAAATTTGGTACAATTTGAATTATGAGTGAACCGATAGAATTGCAATCCTAAAATTTGGATTTGGGATCACTGTGGAGGTGTAGGGTTGGGGTATGAAGGAAGTTTTAGAAATTTGTACTAAGTGTACTAAATTTGGTACAATTTAAATTGTGGGTGAACCGAAAGAGTTGGAATCCTGAAATTTTTATTTAGGATCACTGTGGGAATGTAGGATTTTTGGAAAGGAAGATTTGGAAATTGGTACTACTATGTACTAAATTTAGTACGATTTGATTTTTTGGGTGAACCGAAAGAGTTGGAATCCTGATATTTCGATTTATGAACACTGTGGGAATGTAGGATTTTTGGAAAGGAAGATTTGGAAGAATTGGTACTACTATGTACTAAATTTAGTACAATTTGTATTGTGGGTGAACTGATAGAATTGGAATCCTAAAACTTGAATTTAGTATCAGTGTGGGGGTGTAGGATTGGGGTGTGTAGGAAGTTTTGGAAATAAGTACAACTGTGTACTAAATTTGGTACAATTTGAATAGTGGGTGAACCGATACAGTTGGAATCTTGAAATTTTGATTAAGGATCACTGTGGAGGAGTAGAATTCGGGTAAATTTGATACAATTTTAATTGTGGGTGAACCAATAGAGTTAGAATCCTAAAACTTGAATTTGGTATCAGTGTGGGGGGTGTAGGATTTGGGTATATAGGAAATTTTGGAATTGGCACTGCTGTGTACAAAATTTGGTATAATTTGAATTGTGGGTGGACCAATAGAATTGGAATCCTGAAACTTATATTTTGGATCACTGTGGTCGTGTAGGTTTGGGGTGAGTAAGATGTTTTGGAAATTCAAACTACAGTGTACTAAATTTGGTGCAATTCGAATTGTGGGTGAACCTATGGTGTTCGAATCCTGAAATTTGGATTTAGAATCACTGTCGGGATGTTGGTTTGATTTAAGTAGGAAGTTTTGCAAAATCTACTACTAAATTCAATACAATTTTAATTGTGGGTGAATATAATAGAGTTGGAATCCTGAAATTTGAATTTGGAATCATTGTGGGTGTATAGGATCGGGGTATGCAGGAAGTTTAGTTAGAAGGTTGAGGAGGATAATTATGGAAATAATGTGGACAAAATTGAAAATTTGAATTTGGGTGAACCTTTATAGCTCGAATCATAAAATTTGGCACAGAATGGTACTCAAATTTAATTTATGGTCGATATTAATGTGTCGATTGTTTTTTTCGATTGTTAAGGAGGGTACTTATGGAAATAATGTGGGCAAAATTGAAAATTTGGTAAAATTTGGATTTGGGTGAACCTTTATAGCTCGAATCAACGAAATTTCGCACTAAATGGTACTCAAATTTAATTTATGGTCGATATTAATGTGTCGACATATGCAATATGTACTACATTTTGAAATATTTCCTATATTCGCTAACGAAGTTGCGGGCATATGCTAGTAAAATATATTTTTATCCAAGTCGTGGATTTATTAAAAATATTTTTTTTCGAAGGCTAATCAAAGCTTGGTTTTGTTTAACTTTAAATGCAAATACGCCAAAATTCAGATCTTCTCATATCAATATTCCAAATCCCCTTTTGATATCAATTCATGCTGCTGTCCGATTTTCTGCAAAATCTGAAAAAAAACTGCAAATTATTATCTCCACTTGAACTAATATTTAAAAACATAATCAGTTATTTAATTTTGAAATATATAAACACTTGATAAATGATTTATTTATCTCTTTTTTTACCCACACCACTGGGGGCCTGAGTTCCATTTCTCCAACGTTATCAAAACCTCTCTCCACTTATAACCATTGTCACAATCTCAACAGCATTTGCCATTGACATTTATTTAAAAAAAATAGCAACAACAACAAAAGCAAATTTCTTTCAAAATCAAACCAGTTTTTGCTACGCAATTTACTTTGAATTTTTGTGTTGCGATTTTGGGAATTTGAAACAAAAACAAGTGAAAAAAACGTTAAGTTCAGCCGGGCCGAACTTTGGATACCCTCCACCATAGGTATACTAACAGATACTGGCAATGAAAATATATGGAACACACCAAAAAGTGGGCATATACCGATAATTCCGATACAGATAAGACAAATTTCTGGAAATTTTTAATGGGGATTTTTCTAAAAATCTGTAAGCTCCAAAATGTGGACTGATAACGCATGGTAGAGTATAAAATCCTCATACTACTGTAATTTAGATTACAAAGTTATATGAGGCTATGCCTAAAGGGGGACCAATATTGATTACATAGTGTAGGAAGTAGCGAATAGTTGGGAATATCACTATATGAGGGATATACCTAGTTAATGACTCCTAGGGGAGTTGTCAATCTCCTACTAGGCGCGTCTTCACGGGTGGCGGATGGGTAGGGGTCTCCATGATGTGCAGAGAAAAACTGACCTAGGCCTCCTAGATCAACTATTCTCTGCACTTCATGGGTGCCTTGGGGATCTTCGGATCCCCCGTGGACCAAAATGGATCGGGGTTGTGCCCTTAAATAAATTAACTACGATGGAAAAAGAATAGAGTTACGCTGCAGGGAGTTAATAACCCAGTACCGGCGGCAATTGTTGGTGAGGTCACAAGCCACGTGTCGTCGAGATCAAGCGATTGTGATCCGGCTGTTCTAGGTGTGGGTGCCTTGGCACATACAGCCGTACCTGCTACAAGTGCATCAATTCCAAACCAAAACGTTGACGAACCGGATATTCCTTTGGCAAAAGAAAATGTCAAGACAGATGAAAATCAGTCTTTGGCTGACAGGACTGTATTTCTGGGAGGGGACGACCTACATGGGACTCTACGCGCTATCCGCGATAGTCTAGAGGAACAAAGCAAGGAACTCTTCGACCAGTTAGACAGACTGGTACCGGAAGAGCCATGCGGAGAAACGCTTCCGGAGGAACTGCTATTAAATCTTACCCTAACTGATGATGAGCTGGACACCACGGTGATCCCAGCCAAGTCTACACAGGGGGATTGCCATAGCACACATGTGACTGCATATCCCCAAACCTAACCTAATGACCGGTATATGTCAATTTTGATCCCAATATTTTAATTTTTTCTCTCAATTCATTCCATCAAGAGGTATCACTACATTGAGGTGATGCCTAAATGTCTGCCGATATATTTCATTATTGTCAGGGATGAGTTTTTTTATCACGATATCTTTAGAAGGCGGAATGATTGCAACATATGGCTAAATCGTCTTTGTAGGATAAAAATTGACTTTTCCCAGTAACAACTACCTCCCATATTACGGCAGAATAGAATAGGGGCAAAACCCCAGCACACGGAACAAATCAGATAACTATTTTAATATAGAAAAGGAGGTTATGTAGGGACTACCCCTAAAAAAGGGTGAATATTAATAATTTTTGGTGGGGAGATTTGTTACCATATACGACTACAAAATACCAAATTACAGCGAATTCGGTTGGAAAACTCGCTCAAGAACCTCAAAATATCGAAAATTGGGGGTACCCTTGTATGGGGATTACCAGAAAAAAATTGACCTATATTTATAATTTTTTTGTGGAGAAATTTGCTTCTCAATAAAAACTCAAATTAGTAAATTACAGCCAATTCGGTGTAAAAATGCGGTCAAAACTCCCCAAAAACTGAAAATTGGGAGGTAACCTTAAATGGGAGCTTCCAGAAAAAGTGGACCTATATTTATAGTTTTTAGTGGGGAAATTTGGTACCCAAATTTTCGGTTGAAAAACGCGCTCAAGATCCCCAAATAATACCAAAAATAATATAATTATATGGGAACTATGCCTAAACGTGTACGGATATAGCCCATCGTCGAACTTGACCTGCCTGCAGACAAAAGAAAAATCTATACAAAATTTAGCGTTCTATCTCAATTCGTTTAGACGCTCGAGTGATTACAACAGACAGACGGACATGCTTAGATCGTCATAGAATTTTACGCTGATTAAGAATATATGTACATTATAGGGTCGGAAATGATTATTTCGATGCGTTACAAACGGAAAACCCAAACTAATATACCCTCCATACTATGGTGGATGGTATAAAAATCGCAAAATGGAATGAAAGAAAGGTAGGTAATTCGCACACTACTCTCTTCTCACACTCTTCCATATGATTATAATTCGAAACAAAGGTTGTTACATTGTATGCAGTTGTTGCTTTGGTTATTTTTTGGTAATGTTCGGTTAAGTGGTTGCAAAACTGCAGGTAGATGAGTCGTAAATGGCGTATTTAAACGACAGGTAATAAAATGTATGGAAAGATAATTTTTTTTGCCATTTGTCTAAGCCTTTATTGTGTTTCAGGGCGCTCTACTGAGAAAGTGGAAAGGGGATTTTTTTAAAAGGTGGGAATTTTTTCTAGAGGCCAATAGTTAGTGGGTACTTTTTATACCCTACACAACTATGTTGTCAGGGTATTATAGCTTTGTGCAGCCCCAAGAGTTTGTAACGCCGCTGAATATTTGTCCTAGACCCACCTTTAAGTATACCGATCGTCATATCTCGACTAGATGAGTCGATCTAGACATGTGTGTCCGTCCGTCCGTCTGTCCATTATAATTTGTAAACACGATACAGGCCATAGTTATGGACCAATCTTCACGAAATTTTGCATGTAGGATGGGTTCGGCCCAATGAAGACCCCTATCGGTTAACATTTAGGGGATGAAATTGACCAAATACTTAATTTTTGTCGGTAGCTCCAGAGGCCGCAATTATGACCCAAACATCTTGAATTTTTACATGGAGAAGGGCATCGGGCCAAAGAATAAGCATGCCTGTTCTGATAAAGATCGGTCAATATTTAGCGAATGAAATGCACCCTGACTTTTGTGTCAAAAATTTGTATTCTATAGCGTATATATTTACTCCTGAGGGACATAGACCCGAAAAGTTGATAGTATATTTAAGAGGAGCAGTTGACCTTTAAATTGATACCAATTATATTGTCGTATGTCCTCGGATGTGGTAGTTACACGTAAATATCTTCAGGAGCTTACGTATTCATATATTATTTAGTAAAGAATTACCACACTGCTGGTCGAAATATAGCGGTGATCGTTTTGCAATGTTCCATGAGGTTCCAGCTATGGTCAAGAACATCGCCTATAATTTTTCGTTGATGTTCAGATACTAATTTTGGGATGAAGTGGATCGAATACTTAATTTTTGCTGAGTGTGTGTGTTTTTTATCGACAAATTTTGTTCAGCGATGAGGCTCATTTCTGGTTGAATGGCTACGTAAATAAGCAAAATTGCCGCATTTGGAGTGAAGAGCAACCAGAAGCCGTTCAAGAACTGCCCATGCATCCCGAAAATGGTCCCAGCTATGGTCAAGAACAACGCCTATAATTTTTCGTTGATGTTCAGATACTAATTTTGGGATGAAGTGGATCGAATACTTAATTTTTGCTGAGTGTGTGTGTTTTTTTGATTCAATCTATAGGCCACAATTATAAGCAGAACATCACAACACAACCCACGGTGAAAAGAATTTGGACAAGTAATTAGAAGGACTGTACTGAATATTAGTTATATTCGCCAAATATGTCAGTGTAAGGAAGTGGTGCTGTTGACCTCTAATCAGGCAAGAGGGTGCAACTATCACGAAATATTACCCAGGCTCAGAATAAACTCCAGCGGAAAGTTAGAGTTCTGTGGTATTAGAGTTGGGTATCGTATGGTCGGCCCCGTCCGACTATACTGCTCTGCCCACTGGCTTTTAAATATATTTTTCTTGGGTCAATAGTTGGTAAGGATTTTTTTACAAAATATTTCTTCAAGGTCCAATATCCAATATATTCAATGGAGATTATTGGGACCAACAGTAGCTGGGGAATTTTTTTAATATAATTTTCTACGCATCTAAACTATTATGGGGCCAATAGTTGGTGAGGATTTTTTTTTTTAATATTTCTTCAAGGTTTTTAATTTTAAAAATATTTTTTAAGGACACATTTTTTACGGACATAGGAACGGGATTTCTTTTAAATATTTTTCTAGATCCCATAGTTGGTGGGGGATTTTATGAAAAATATTTTTCTGGGCACCTATACATTGCGGGAATTTTGAAAAATATTTTGCTACTTACCTCTACAGAACGCAGTTTTTTTATAAACATTTTTCCGCCTTTTAACTCCAGCAGAAAAAAATAACTTTAAATGCAAATACGTCAATATTTCTCCAACACATCTCAGGATAAATGTATAACTTTAAATCAGGCATGCTTACCCATATACGCTACCGTAACTGAGGCTCGATGGGTTAACACATTTTCTCTTTCTTTATCTTTGCGTCAGTCGTTTTTAATTGTGAATTCTCAGTTACGCTCGCACAAACTTGCTCTCAATTTTATTTTGTCCAACACTGCTTTAAATGCAAATACGACAAAATCTACGCGGCAGCGTACACACCTCCAGAATCCACCCTTCATTTCGAAAACACCTGCAATGAAACAAAAGAAAAAAGAAACATTGGTAATCACTGCATTATATTGGCCCCCCCCCCCCCTATAATGAAGAGGTAAACATTATTTGCCTGTTATCCATTATACACATGTGCTCCTCTCTCTCTGTCACGCACTCTCTGATTACCAAGTAAGCATTACTATCGGCCTCTGTTATTGTTTTCATTTGGAGATCATGTTGTGCCTTGCATCGCCTCCTCGTTAATGACATTACTGTGCATGTCTTTCATTACTCCCTTGCATGATGGATCACACACACTCTCTCTCTCCCTCTATTTGTGCGCTTCATTACTTTTGCTGCCTGTCCCAGGCAATGTTATTGTTTTGAAAGGCATGCATCGTCTCCACTGTTAAAGAAATTACTGTGCATACTCTCCCTATTTCTCATTCATTCTCTGTCTCTCCCTTTGTGTGTGCTGCATTACTGACTGTGTGTCTGCCTGCCTCAGGCAATGTTATTGTTTTGAATGTCTTGCTGTAATTTGCATCGTCTCAACGACGTTACTGTGCATACTCGTGTTCTGTCTCTCTCTCTCCATCTCTGTTTGTGTGTTTCATTACTCTGTAATGATTACTACTGCCTGCCAGAAGATCTTGCTTTGGTTTGCCTCCCATACATCAGTTACAGTTTGTGACTCGCCATTAACGTGTCGTTTTAACGGCGAATGTGTTCGTTGTTTTTCTTTCTTCTTTGAATGGATCGGCCGCCTTTGAACCATTGATCTCGTGCGTTTGTGTTTTATTAAAGTGGATTACTAAATAAATGACAGTTCATGTCATGAAAAACATAACGAAGAATTAAAAATAATTATACAAAAAATAAATAAAAAAACAATAAAAAAATTCAAATTCAGTCTCGTGATAATCTTAAAAAATATTTAAAAACAAAGAAAACTTCTTTTTCGTTTAAAAATAATAATAACCACAAAATATATACCCATACATATATTTACCCAAGAAACGTGAGTGCTTATTGATAAGTGGACTGACACATTTTCCATTCAATGATAAAAATTATGAAGAAAAAAAAATATTTTTTTTTGTTGCTGTTGCTTTTTTTTGGATAGTCTGCTACTATATAAAGTGCATTTTAACAATGGGGGTTGTGTTCAATATATGGTTATAGGGGGAGCTAAGAGGAGGTCACTGACACGTAGATAAAAAAATAAATATGAAATTTATAAAGAAAAGAAAATCTGCTGGCTAGGTGATATGGGTGGGAGATATTATAAAAATATAAATAAAAAATAAAATATTAAAATTAATAAAATTTTTCAAAGTATAAAACCAAATAATAATTAATTATGAAATAAATAATTATTTATAATTATGCTATAAATTGTCATACACTTAATTAAAAAATTAATTAATAAATATAATTAATAAATTAAAAATAAAATAAACCAGTGAGTGGAGCAGTATAGTCGGACGGGCCGACCATACGATACCCTACACAACTACCACGGAACTCAAATTTTCTGCGGATGTTTATTCCGAGACTGGGCAATGTTTCGTGATATTTGCACCCTCTTGCCCGATTAGAGGTAAACATCAACTCTTCCTCACACTAACATATTTTCCGAATATTACGAGTATTTAGTGCAGCTTTGTCCAGATTCCCTTCACCGTGCATTGCGTTGTGATGTTCGGCTTTCATTTGTGGTCTATAGATCGACTTGAAAATAACACAAAAAATTAAGTTTTCGGTCCACTTCATTCCAACATTATTATCTCATCATCACCGAAAATTATAGGCGTGGTCCTTGACCATAACTGTGGAACCTCATGGAATTTTTCAAAGGGATCAGCACTATAGTTCCGCTCTCTAGAGTGATAATGGGTTACTAAAAAATATACGAATACGGAGATACCTGTAAATATTTAGGTGTAACTCCCACATCCGAGCACATACAACAATATAATTGGTATTAATTTAAAGGTCAACCACTTCTCTTGGATATAATATCAACTTCTCGGGTCTATGTTCTTCAGGGGTAAATCTATACGCTATAGAATACAATTTTTTTTGGCAAATATGTTGCCATGAAGAGAATCTGAATTTGGAGAATTGATGTTGAGGATCTGAAGATATGTAATATAGCCATCATATTCAACAATATGATTAGAAGAAAAAAAACGAATATTAAAAGATCGATAGAGTGAGTGACCATTCAAATAAATAATGTATGATGTCAGAACTATCGACGGATCTAGTCATTAAATAACTTAAGGCATTGGATACCGTGAAAGGTTGTGGTTCAGATAATATTAAACCAAAGATAATAATATGATTCGAAGTGGAAAATATAATGGTTCACTGAACACCCATAGGGTGATACTAGTTCCTGTGAAAACTATCTTGAAAAGTGTGTATCAATTCTGACCTGGTTGTGGTTCAGATAATATTAAACCAAGGATAAATAAGATATTCAACAATATGATTCGAAGAGGAAAATATACCGATTGACCTATGATATATAGGGTGATACCATTTCCTAGAAAACTAACTCGAAGAATGTGTATATACCAATTCTGACATGTTTCAGTGTTCTTAGTGATGGATAATGTAAAATGTCGAAACTATCGAAGGATCTAGTCATTAAAGAACTTAAAGCATTAGACGTCCGAAAAACATATGGTTCAAACAATATGTGTTGTCACTGAATATAATATGATCCATAGAGTGAGTGACCAATATCGAAGAATGCTAATTCGAAGAGTGTATATGAATTCAGACCTATTTCAGTGGTCGATAAAGTATCTAACATTAGAACTATTGATGCATTAGACTTACCGGAATTTGTGATTCAGATAGGATCAAACCAAATATGTTGGTAAGAAATTCTAAGGTTACTGACTTATTTACCAACACCTTCAAAAATATACTTAGAAAGGGAAAATATCTAATTATTTACATATCCATCGAGTGAAAGATACCAGTACCTAAAAAACCGACTCAAAAAGTTTGCACGGATTCAGATCTGTCTTGTTGTTTAAAACGCAATGATAAGTTAAGGATGTAAAAAATTTAAAATTCACTCAAACGGTTTGGTCTGTCGGTACAGTCAAAGGATCTAGTCAATCAAGGATCTAGAAATTGACGCATCGGAAATCTTTGTGGTTCAGATAATATTAAAACAAATATGTTGCTAATGAGAGAATCGGAAATTTCTAAGGAATAAATCAGCTAACTCGAAGAGTGTATATGAATTCTAACCTGTTGCAGTGTTATCCGTTATCGATAAAGTTTTCAAATAAATAATCTAAATAATGTCGGAACTATCGAATTATCGTGCATTAGACGCATCAGAAAATTTTGTGGTTCTGAAAATATTAAACCAAAAATGTTGCTAATGGGTGAATCTGAGTTTGCTGAAGGTAATACCCACGAAATTCAACAATATGATTCGAAGAGGAAAATATCGCGATTATATGACGATCCATAGAGTGAGGACCAATAACTAAAATAGCTAATTCGAAGAGTTTGTATGATTTCAGAACTATTGCAGTGTTATCAGAGGTCGACAAAGCATTCAAAAAAGTAATATAATATGTCGGAAGTGTCAAAGGATCTAGTCATAACAGACGCATTATACACATCAGAAAAGTTGTGGTTCAGATAATATTAAACCAAATATGTTATTGGGGAGAGAATCTCAGATTGCTGACATATAAATCAGGAAATTCTACAATACGATCTAAGCAGATCTATAGAGTGATACCAGTGCCTAAGAAAGTTAGCTCGAAGAGGGTTATGAATTATGACCTAAATTCATAGTGTAAAGTGTTGAAGGATCTAGTCATTAAAGAACATGACGCATACGAAAAAGTTCGGGTTCATATAATATAAAACTGCATTTACATCTCCAACAATATGATTAAAAGAAGAAAATATCCCAATTATTGAAGACTCGAAGAGTGAGAGTGAATTCAGCGAAAGTATTCCAGGCGAAAGTAGTCTAGACGATTATTTCCGAACAAATGTCCAGGAGGAGAACAAAATTTGGGAAACAGTCTGTATTTAAACTGGCCTTTGTTTTTAGTAGATTGGATAATGAGTAGCAGGAGTTTTTTTTTACTTTCCTCAGACATTTGACCTTGGTGAATAAGCAGGAAACTGTTTTCGAAGTCAACGGTACCTGAATGATCAAGGAGTCGAAAGTAGTAAATTAATAGTAAATCGATTGGATCTAATATTTTTCAAAATTTATACTAACGTTTTAAAAAAAAGCTAAATTTTACGGACTAATTTTAGTAAAACATATTTTTTCATTTTTTTGTCTTGTTTATTTATTTTTTGATACACAAAACAAATGTCGGAAAGATAAGATAGTGACAATAATTTTAAATAGGTGTTTAATTGTTCTGCAATAAAGGAATAAATCTCTTTGTCTTCTGTAGAAAAACAAAGTCTATGTCAAGAAAATAAAATTATGGTTTGCAAAGCATTTCAACATGTTTCAAAACACCAAATTGGTGGCATAATAATCACCTACACCAGAACGTGACCTATGTGTATTCGAAAGAATATAGTTTTCACCATTAAAAAATTCAAATGCAATAAAGAGGACAAGGGAAATATTTTTTTTTAATATTTCTTGAGGGCTATCAAGGCCTTGGATTTTATTAAAAAATGTTTTTCAAATTTACTATTGCCGCAGATTTGCTTAAAGAGCTATTATAGACTGGGGATTTTTTTTAAATTTATTAAAATATTATTTTTTAAGGGCTCATCTCGAATATTTCCCTGCATTGCCTTCATTTCCATTTTAGATTCAGCATCGATAATTGCATTTTCGTGACATGAAATCCGCATGCCGGTCGTAAAAAGCAAATTGTTGCATTTGATTTATCGCCTATATCTCGTGATTCCCCTACGGACGATAAATGTTTAAAGTGCTAATTGGATAATTCAACAAGACAACAATTTTATTGTTTTATTTAGTTTTGTTTGTAAATATTATTATTAGTATTTTTTTTTGTTATTGTTGTTACCTCAAGCATTTCAATAGCTGGTAATTGCAGTTAAAAAATATAAATAAATGTGAGGAAATCACTTATAAGGGGAGAGGATTCAATAGATTCAGATTGGGAAAGGAAAAGGGGAATTTAATTATCAGAACTCAAAGGGCAGAAAAAAGTTCGAAGTTATTTTTCAAAAAATATTGTTTTCAACAGGGCAACCATCGGAGCGGATTTAGAATGATATAAAATGTAACAAGTGAAAAAGCGTTAAGTTCGGCCGGGCCGAACTTTGGATACCCTCCACCATGGATATACTGACAGGTACTAGAAATGAAAATAAAGGGGGCATACCAAAAAGTGGACCTATACCGACATGTCTAAAAACGGATTATGTATACCATAATGTAAACCATAATACAAATTTCAGAAAATTATAATTGATAATTCAAAATCGAAGATGGAGAATATCGGTCCACTTCTTCTGAAACCTCCACATAGGGGCTAGATCTAAATGCGGCTATAGTTCATTATCGAACCTTACGTTCTAATTGTTTATCTCTCTATCCTCCGCAGGTGAAATGATTACACTAGAGTCTTACAACCAAACTCAAAACGCGGAACAAATCAGATAACTATTTTAATATAAAAAAGGGGGTTATATAGCGAATATTAAACATTTTTGGTAGAGAGATTTGTTACCATATACGACTACAAATTACCAAATTGCAGCAAATTCGGTTGAAAAATGCGCTCAAGAACCCCCAAATACCAAAAATTGGGGGTATTCTTATATGGGGGCTATCCGAAAGAATTGACCTAGATTCATAATTTTTGGTGGAGAGATTTGGAACCTATTAAGAACCCAATGTGCCAAATTTCAGCGAATTCGGTTGAAAACCGCGCTCAAGAACCTTAAAATTCCGAAAATTGGGGGTACCGTTATATGGGGGGTACCAGAAAAAATTGACCTATATTTATAATTTTTAGTAGGGAGATTTGCTTCCCAACAAGAGCTCAAAGTACCAAATTTCAGCGAATTTGGTTGAAAACCGCGCTCAAGAACCTTAAAATTCCGAAAATTGGGGGTACCGTTATATGGGGGGTACCAGAAAAAATTGACCTATATTTATAATTTTTAGTAGGGAGATTTGCTTCCCAATAAGAGCTCAAAGTACCAAATTTCAGCAAATTCGGTTGAAAAACACGCTCAGGAACCTCAAAATACCGAAAATTGGGGGGTACCCTTATATGGGAGCTATGCCTAAACGTGGACCGATATATCCCATCTTCGAACTTGACCTGCCTGCAGACAAAAGACAACTTTGTGCAAAATTTCAGCACCCTATCTCAATTCCTTCAGAAGATAGCGTGATTACAACAGACGGACGGACATGGCTAGATCGTCTTAGAATTTTACCCTGATCAAGAATATATATACTTTATAGGGTCGGAAATGAATATTTCGATGTGTTACAAACGGAATGACAAAATTAATATACCCTCCATACTATGGTGGAGGGTATAAAAAGGGCTTTTGTAGGCTTGCATTAAAGAAACTGCTGTTTTTTTGTCAAGAGCTATTGTAGGCATAGAAGGGAGGAGATCGTTATCTTGAAATAGAAAATTGTGGTGATAGTGTATACCTGGAGTTATTGATTTGGAGTGGAGATGTTAACCGAAAAAAGGTGCTAATGCGCACAGCCGCCCTACCTTCATTCGAGCTGGTAAGCGTAGCGCATTAGGTATACTAGTACCCAAAGGTATCGGCGAGCAACTATGTCCGAGAGAAGGAAATTCCTTGTAGTACACTTCGATCGGTTGACAACGGTCGCTGGTTCACCTGTATGGTACAACACCTGTGCGATTGTGTTGATCAGAAGAAACTCCTTTCGTGTCTGCAGGTCGTGATGTTAGTAATGTAAGGTATCTGGGAATATCCGAAGGAATAAATTTCCTTGCAGTACAATTTGATCAGCCGAAATAGAGGCTGACTAATTGAGGCTTGTGCAATCATAAGGTGCGTTTTGAGATCACAAGAAGCTTTTTTTGTGGCAGTGTGTTGTCATGTTAGTACCGTATTTTCTTTTTTGGGAATAACTATGTCCGAGAGAATGAATTTCCTTGCAGTAGGTTGAAATATAGGCTGAAATAGAGGCCGCTAGCGTCAAGCGTGTTTTGTGAACTATCGAGTTTATGCGTGATTGCATTCTTGAAGTGAGATGTAGGGCTATCAAGTACAATCCTAAGGGTGATTTGCAATCGGATGAAAAGTATTGGCTCAAATACCATCAGATATGGTGGATGGGGATAATATGCGGTACAGTACAATTCTTCAGGATAATCGGGGGACTAGATAGTTGGTCAAACGAACATAGAACGGATGATGTACAGAACCACCGCTTCTTTTTAAGTACTGGTTTTATATTGATATGAATTCTTGTATAAAAACGTCTTGTCTCAGTCGGATTTGTGTAGGAGCAGGATGACAGAAGATTGGAAGCATATAATGGTGGAATGATGTTACTGTAATGACATTAGAGATTTATAGATCATATGTATGATACAAAGCCAGTTTGCATTCGAATAGAGATTATTGGCTTAGAAGCCTTCAGATATGTTTGATGTGGGTAATATGCGGTAGATAGAAATTCTTCAGCTGTGTGTGGTTGTGGTTGGTGGAGGACTAGATAAAAGGCCATATAGAAAAAGGAAGGATGTCGTGCGAATTTATGTATGGCGCAGCGTTTGTACTGGACCGGCCAGATTTTCGCTTCGCCTTAAATACTGGTTTACTTCTTTCAGGGCTTAGCTCTCTCTCTCTCTCTCTCTGAATGCACTTTTGGGAAGGAGAAGTCTGTCGCCGAGGGATTTATGTGAGTGAAAGGTGACAGAAGATATTGGAGATTACGAAGTGTGGGTATAAATAGGAAAATAGGATCGGGATTGGATTTCAGTAGGAAACCCGAAAACTATCGAATCCATACTTGATGATGTAGATTTGTGAAGCGTTTAAGAGAAGTTCAGCATTTAGGGAACTCGTTATGGCTGGAATAAAAGAGTCAATTTCCCAAAAGATAGGAAGCATATACTGACGGCATCCTGCCACTATAATGATATTAGAAATTTAGTAAAATATTTAGGGTCGGTTGGAATTTCAGTGGAGTACTTGAAGACAATCGGATCTTTAGTTATTTTAAGGATCATTTATATTTGATCGTGAAGTGTTATAGAGACGGGCTGTACTTAGTGAAGGTGGTCATCGTACATAGTCATCCAGCAGGAACGTGTTTTGGCTGGAGTAGAGTACTTGAATATGATCCGATCCTTAGTTGTTTAAGTAGATTTGTTCGATTAGAGATTTCGATTTGTGAAATTAGAGAATGGATGACAATTCAGTGGGGTACTTGATTGATACCGATCGGATTCATAACTGTTTAAGTAAATTTGCTCGTGACGTGTTGAGTAGATTTCAGTGCTCAGTGAAGGTGGTTTTCATAGATTTGTAATCCTGTAGAAAAGCTTTTGGCCGGGAATAAAAGTGACCTTTCTCAGACGGATTTATGCCGGTATGAGATGACAGAAGACTGGAAGCATATAAACATAAAATGTTCTTGAAGGTGGATCGAATCCTTGGTTGTTTACCTACATTTGCTAGTGAAGTGTTTAGAAAAAGTCCAGTACTTAGTAGAGGTGATATTCGTACGTTGTTACCCTGCAAGAAAGGGTATGAGCTGGAACAAAAATACAAATACATCCAAGACGAATTTATGTAGTGTTGTGGAATGACAGAAGCCTGGACTATAACGAATAGAGCGGCGAGATTGGATTACAGTATGATAATTGAAGGCGGATCGGATCCTTCGTTGTTTAAGTAGATTTGCTTGTGATGCGTTTAAAAAAGGACCGTACTTTGTGGTCTTCGTGTATAGCCAACCTGCAGAAAAGTGTTTGGGCTGTGATAAAGGAGATTTATGTGGGTTTCAAGTGGGGTACTTGAAGACGATCGGATCCTATGTTGTTTAAGTAAATTTACCCATGGAGCGTTTATGAGTCACACTGCAGGAAGGCGCTTGGTATTGATGCACCGGCTGTGCTAATGGTTCATCGAAATGTTCAATCTAAATTAAAAAAAAAAAATAAATAAAAATCCGCATAAATTTTGTATTCAAAATTCCCTCTACCAAATAATTCAAAAAAAATTGTTGACTTTTTTTTTTTTTTTTTAAATTCCAATACCAATTTCTCGGTTTCTGAGAAATTTTGAAAAAAATAAACAACAACAATATGGCTAGCAAAAATTGGTATTGAAACGACCTTCTGGCTAGCAAAAAAATGAAGCACTGCTGTTAAACCTGATTTGAATATTGATAGCAAAATAAGTTGGGAATACTTTTTTGTATTTTTTTTAATAACAACAACAAATAAAACAATAATTGACTACAAAAAAAAGTTGAAAATAAAAATTAGAAAATGTCTAATTATCGCCATTAAAAATGCAAATGCGTTTTTGTTTTGTTTTCGATTTCTTCCCACCACCACAACCACCTGCTAATCGAAATGTAAAAAAAAATTGAATGTCACTTCAAACGGAAGCTATCGGATGGCTGCCAAATTCGATAGCCGGCAAAGCGAATAAAGTTTTTTTGTCGGTCACTGGCACTAAGGTCATGGCGGCTAAAGGGGTGTGTTCGGAATTTATAATTAACGTTTTAGTTCTTCCTAGTATTAATTTTTATTTTTTTGGATTAAAATTCCCAAAAATGGGGATTTGGGGGTCCCTGAAAAATTTTTATATATAGATATTTATTTTTTAAATAAGATTTTTTTTAATAAAAAATATTTGTAATTTTTTAATATTTTTTAATTGCCTCTAACCATTTTAATTTTTTCCTTCCCCCTAGTAAATAACTATCCCCCCGTTTCACCATGTCTTCGAATCCTACCACAAAAGAGGTAGTTGTGGCGGCACCCGTCGAACCTCACAATCTGCGCAAAGATAAAAGTCTATGGCGTGATTTGACCTCCTACTGGATATTGGGTCTCTGCAACAACTACGGCTATGTTGTGATGTTGAGTGCCGCTCATGATATTATTGGGCAATTTCATGCGGTAAGTAATGACATAGAACCACCTAAGTAATCAGTGAAGTAATTAATCATTTTCCCTCTCTTAGGATACCCCCTCGGATAACGATGTCAGCGGCAATGGACGTGAGTGTCATATTGTCTCAACGGGTGCTATTCTTTTGGCCGATATTTTACCCTCCTTGTTTGTGAAAATCATTATGCCCTTCTTTCCCTTTTGGGTGCAGTAAGTTGAAGAAGTTCCTTGCCTTTAAGACAGATAATTCATTTTTATTTCGTCCATAGTTTCCGTATTGCCTTGGCTGTGATATTCTCCGCTGCCGGTTTCCTTTTGGTCGGTTTTGCCTCAGCCGAATGGATGGCTCTGCTGGGTGTGATTATCACATCGGCTAGTTCGGGTATTGGAGAGACCACCTTCTTGGCGTATTCATCGAATTTTAATAAGTAAGTAAAAATATCGATAAGTCTAAACAATTTGTGTCGATAAGTTAAGAAATTTGTTTCGATAAGTATTTTATTTAAGATAAAAATTTCTTCGATAATTACTTTTTTAGGAAAAAAATGTTTTCGATACCTAATATTTTTGAGCTTTCCGATAACAACGATTTTAGCTGAAAATTGTTTTGAGAACAATATCTTCTATCAAAAAAATGTTTCGATAACAACTTTTTCTATTCAAAACTGGTTCGATAACGACATTTTCTATCGACATGTTGTCCGATAACAACATTTTCTATCAAAAAGGATTTCGATAACAACATTTTCTGTCATAAAATCGTTCGATAACAAGCTTTTCTTTATTAATAGTTGCTCATTTATTATCGGACTGTTAATCGATAGCCGCGTTTTCTAACGAAAAGTTGATCGATAACAGCATATTTCACCGAAATGTTGTTCGATAACCACATTTTATTGTTCGATAACAAAATTTTTTGCCGACAAATTGTTCGATAACAACATTACCTATCGAAAAGTTATTCGATAACATCATTTTCTATCAAAAAATGTTTCGATAACAGGATTTTCTATCGAAATGCTGTTCGATAACAACATCTTTTATCAAAAAAGGTTTCGATAACAACATTTTCTATTGAAAAGTTGATCGATAGCACGATTTTTTTATATCAAAGTTGAACGATAACTAAATTTTCTATGAAAAAGTTGTTCGATAAACCACTTTTTCTATCAAAAAGTAGTTCGATTTCAACTATTTACATATAAATATTGATCGATAACAACATTTTCTATTAATATTGTGTTCGATAACCACATATTCTGTAGAAAAGTAGTTCGATAACAACATTTTCTATCTACAAGTTTTTCGATAACAGCGTTTTTATCGAATATTTGTCGGATAACAGCATTTTGCATCGAAAAATTGATCGATAACAATAAAGAAAAATTTCGATAACACTTTTAAAGTTGAAAATGTGTCCGATAATAATATTTTCTATCGATTTTCAGAAGGATTATTTATCGATAACTACTGAAATTTGCTTCGATAACTGTTGTTGTCATAGAAAAGCATTCGATAAAAATTTTTTGTGCAGAAATAATGTCCGATAAATATCTATTCTATTGAAAATGGATTTTTATTGAATAAAAGTCGATAATTTTTTTTATTGAAAAAAATTTATTTTTCTTAAACCGATTTTTTTTTTAAATCCATACTTTTTTATTAAAAAACAATCCATATTTTTTTTATCGAAAAAAAATCAATATTTTTTTATTGAAAAAAAAAATCAAAAATTTTTTTATCAAATTTTTTATTGAAAAAATCAATAATTTTTTTATTGAAATAAAATTGATAATTTTTTATTGAAAAAAACCGATAATTTTTTTTAGAAAAAATCGATAATTTTTTAGTGAAAAAATCGATAATTTTTTTAATGAAAAAAACATTATTTTTTTATGAAAAAACTCGATATTTTTTATAGAAAAATCGATAATTTTTTTATTAAAAAATTGGTAATTTTTTTATTGAAAAAAATCGATAAATTTTTTATTGAAAAAAATCGATAATTTTTTTAATTAAAAAAATCGATAATTTTAAAAAAAAAATCAATAATTTTTTTAATCGATACATTTTTTATTGAAAAAAATTGGTAATTTTTTATTGAAAAAAATCGATAATCGATGAAATACTCAAATCGATCATTTTTTTATTAAAAAAAATCGATAATTTTTTATTGAAAGAAATTGATATTTTTTTATTGACAAAATCGATATTTTTTGTGGAAAAAATAGATATTTTTTGTGGAAAAAAATCGATATTTTTTTAACGATAACAAATTTTTATCGAGAAATTCGATAACAATATTTTTATCGAAAAAAAATCGAAAATTCTTTTTCGATTTTCTTTTTTTAACCATCCTAATTTCTTCTCTTCTTGTTGCAGAAACGTTGTCTCCACCTGGTCCTCTGGTACGGGTGGTGCCGGTGTCATTGGTTCCCTCTCCTATGCTACCCTGCGTTCCCTAGATGTCAGCCCTCGCGATACCATGTTAATTATGTTAGTCTTCCCCGTCATTGAGGCCCTTTCATTTTGGGTACTGTTGAGGAAACCCACCGCCGTTTTACCCGTCACCAATGTTGAATCAACCGAAGAACTCATTGTCGATGATCGTCCTCTAGAAGGTTTCAAGGAGAAATTGATCTACATTAAACAGCTGGTGAAATATATGGTTCCCTTGGCCTTGGTCTACTTCTTTGAGTATTTCATTAATCAGGGATTGGTAAGTCGGGGAAAAGGATATTGAGATTCGGATGGATTTTAATTTTATATTCCTTTTTTCTTCAGTTCGAATTGGTCTACTTCAAGGACACCTTCCTGGACAAGGCTGCCCAATATCGTTGGTTGAATGTGGACTATCAAATCGGCGTCTTCATATCCCGCTCCTCGGTTAACGTGTTCCAATTGAATAAGATATGGTTGATGTCCGTTTTCCAATTCGTCAATGTGGTGTACTTCTTGACAGAGGTCATCTACTTTTATACTCCTAGTATTTGGATAACATTCGTGATTGTCCTGTGGGAAGGTTTGCTGGGTGGTGGTGCCTATGTTAATACCTTCTATCGTATGTCCAAGGAGATACCACCTGGCCGTCGACAATTTGCCATGGCTATGGTGGTGCAATCAGATTCCTATGGTATTGCCCTAGCTGGATTCCTATCGATACCGGTCCACAATGCAATTTGTGCCTTGCCAGCGGCTGTGAGAAGTATATCGTGGTAACTTCTCATTGAGGGGATAACCTTCCGGAGAAGTGAGAGGAGAGCAAATAGTCAATAGTTTTATATCGATTTTAAGGTCTTCCATAGATTTTTGTTTGTTTGTATGTATTATGCACACCGATTGGGTGTGCAGTAGTGTGCGTGTTATTTCGTTTAATTTGTAGTTTAATGTACAAAGAATTTAGATTTTTGAATTTAGTAGTTGTTTAAGTATCGAAATAAAATTACCGTTAGTAATTAGTTACTTAATTATTTTTTAGAGCGAAAAAATAATAAAAGACAATTTATATATATACGATTAATATTAAATCGATTATTAATTTAATTTTTTTTTTAATTTTCCATAAGTTTTTCCCATGAGTAAGTAATCGATAACAAGTTTTCTTATAACAAAAGTTTTCGATAACAAGTTTACTGATAACAAAAGTTATCGATAACAAGTTATCTGATAACAAAAGTTATCGATAACAAGCCTTTTGATAACAAAAGTTATCGATAACAAGCCGTTTGGTAACAAAAGTTATCGATAACAAGTTTTCTGCTAACAAAAATTATCGATAACAAGTTTTCTGATAACAAAAGTTATCGATAACAAGTGTTCTGATAACAAAAGTTATCGATAACAAGTGTTCTGATAACAAAATTTATCGATAACAAGTGTTCTGACAACAAAAGTTATCGATAACAAATTTTCA
Organism: Musca vetustissima; assembly: GCF_032173495.1. Lineage (NCBI taxonomy): Eukaryota > Metazoa > Arthropoda > Insecta > Diptera > Muscidae > Musca > Musca vetustissima. Next base: position 37,088 of record NW_026882444.1, read on the forward strand.
GATAACAAAAGTTATCGATAACAAGATTTTCAATACAAAAAGTTATCGATATCGTAGAACAAGTCATAGACAGTAACTTTTTATACGGCAAATGTTATTGATTACAACACTTTCAATAATTTAAGTTATCGATAATAACATATTCTTAATCAAATGTTAACGATAATAACTTTTGGGATTAAAAATGTTATCGATAATACAATTTTCCACATTAAATGGTATCGATAATAACATTTTTTATTGAAAATGTTATCGATAATAACATTTTCTATTGAAAATGGTAACGATAATAACATTTTCTATGGCAAATGTTATCGATAATAACATTTTCTATGGAAAATGTTATCGATAATAAAATTTTCTATTGAAAATGTTATCGATAATAACATTTTCTTTTGGAAATGTTATCGATAATAAAAGTTTCCTTACAAAATGTTATCGATAATAACATTTGCTATGGAAAACGTTATCGATAATAAAATTTTCTATGAAAAAGATTATCGATAATTACATCTTCTATGGAAAAATGTTATCGATAATAACATTTTCTGCGGAAAATGTCATCGATAATAAAATTTGCTACGGAAAATGTCATCGATAGTAAACATTTTCAATGGAAAATGGTATCAATAATAAAATTTTCCATGGAAAATGTAATCGATAAAGACATTTTTATAGAAAAATACTATCGATAATAAAGTTTTCTATAGAATATGTTATCGATGTTAACATTTTCGATCCAAATGTTTTCGATAATGATAAATCCCTTAGGAAATGTTGTCGATAATTAGATTTTCTGCACAAATATACTATCGATAACATGTATTCCTACACAAAAACTTATCGATAATAAATCTTTTGTAAAACAAAAATATCGATAACAAGTTTTCTCGAAGAAAACTTTATCGATAATACGATTTATTTTACAAATACTTATCGATAGCAAGTATATTTGCAGAAAAACTAATCGATAAGAAGTTTTTTCTTTAAAACATGGTATCGATAACATGGTTTTCTGTAGAATAACACGTTTTTTTTAGTGAATAATTTTATCGATAACAAGTGTGTTTTGCCAGACCTAATCGATAACCAGTTTCTCCAGAAAAATATCGATAATTACTTTGTTTTATCGAAAATAATTTTTTCTATGTCGTGTGTTGTCTCTAGTAACAGTTACTATCGATATACAATTAGAAAACTTATCGATAACAGGATAATTTAATAGAAAAATGCTTCGATAACAAGTTTTTTTTTCGAAGAAAAATTTATCGAAAAACTATTTATTCCATAACAAAAGTTCTCGATAACAATTTTGACATTGAAAAATGTTATCATTTAGTCGATTTTCTGTAGAAAAATATATCGATAATAAATTTATCGATTCTGAGATTTGATCGATAATAAGCAGTTTTTAAAAGTAAAATGTATCTATAATTAATTTCTCTATCGAAAATCGGCCAATATATTAACTTTTTTTATTGATTATAATTAATTTTGTTATCGATTATAAATTTGTTATCGATTAATATTTATCGCTTTAAATAATTAATTTATTTCGTTAAAAAATAGTAACAATGAAATGGATTTGCATTGAACAGCGCCATCTCTTAGTTACACCATGAACTACCTCTCTTCATAACATCAAGGCGCCTAAGGGTATGCTTTAAAATATGTCAAATAATGTCATTAAGAAATATTGGTGTTGGTGCCCGTTAAACTGTTTGTTTGATTTCTTCAATTATTCTTTCAACGGTGTTCTCTTCATGTGTGTTGCTCTCTTTGCTTGGGGCCTCTCTTTAGATATTTTAACAGGGTAACGTATCATAACTGCACTGTAACATAGCTGCAAAGGAAGAGAGAGAGAGAAAAAAATAATTAAATTTTCCCCAACAAAGAAAGAGGATATGTGGTACTTACTCTCAGTTGGTTTATCCTCCAGAAAATTGGACCAAGTACAATCATGATACCCTGGATCATAAGACCATTGACTACCTCCAGTCTTTGGCGGCAGAGCTGTTCGGCGCAGTCGCTCTACGCTCTTACGCAATTCCTTTAAAACATTCCCATATTCGGGTAGGGGTGCCAAATTATTTTGCTCACAAGGATCCTGGCGAATATCATAGAGGCATTCTTCGGTGGTGGCATTGCAAGGGGTCCTCTTACCCCCCGTTGGGCATTTGACGGCTGCACCTGCTCGTAATTTACGTATCTCCAACGAAG
>NW_026882445.1:0-4036 GCF_032173495.1 Musca vetustissima
TAAGGGCCTGTGGTTTGATTTCTATATTTCGAAGGTAATCCACAGGTCATTTAATAAGAAAAAATCCTAGTCCTTGAAAAAAATATTCCTTAAAATATCCACGCCTATTGATGGTCTTTGAAAAAATATTCCTTAAAATATCCACGCCTATTGATGGTCCTTGAAAAAATATTCCTTAAAATATCCTCGCCTATTGATGGTCCTTGAAAAAATATTCCTTTAAATATCCACGCCTATTGATGGTCCTTAAAAAATATTCCTTAAAATATCCACGCCTATTGATGGTACTTGAAAAAGTAGTCTTTGAAAAAATCCACGCTATTGATGGTCCTTGAAAAAGTAGTCTTTGAAAAAATCCACGCCTATTGATGGTCCTCGAAAAAATAGTCTTTAAAAAATCCACGCCTATTGATAGTCCTTGAAAAAATATTTTTTTAAAAATCCATGTGTAGTGATCTGTTGAACCTTTATTAGAGAAAGCCCTTCTATTTAATTTACATTTTGTATTGTCCCATTTGGTTCTTCTTACCATTACTCGTCCTCTTAAAACTCATTTAACATTATCCTGATATCCCATAAATCCATTTTCAAAATTGTCATAATACAATTTCAATATGCCATATAAGTAATTGAATATAAATCTCAATATTGACCAAAAATGTGTTTTGATCCGCGCCCTCACTCACCTATTGCCACAGATAATAAATAGTAAAATAAGCCCAATTACAACAAACCACATATGTTTCAAAAATGTTCTTTACATATATGTTTGTGTGTGTGCCACAGACGCAGATTTCATGGTAAATAATGTATGTACTGCTGCAGCCGTATCGGTGTTTATCTATGTAAATTGTTGTTAAAGTTCAAGCCGTAAGTAGGCAAAGTGGGAAGGGATATAAAAACATACACGAAAAAAGTTGGGAAATTGAATTACCGCTACACTCGGGAAGTTTGGAAAAAGTTTTAAAAAAATATTAAAAAGTTAGGGAATACATTAGAATAGAAAACGAAGTTAAAGATGATGAAGGTGACTGAAAAGTGGCAGTACTGAAGTAGAAGTGCAGATGTAAAAAACTAAAATTATTATAGACCTTTAAAAAATATTCTTTAAAAAATCCACGCCTATTGCTGACGGTCCTTCAAAAAATATTCTTTAAAAAATCCACTCCTATTGCTGACGGTCCTTCAAAAAATATTCTTTAAAAAATCCACGCCTATTGCTGACGGTCCTTCAAAAAATATTCTTTAAAAAATCCACGCCTATTGCTGACGGTCCTTCAAAAAATATTCTTTAAAAAATCCACGCCTATTGCTGACGGTCCTTCAAAAAATATTCTTTAAAAAATCCACGCCTATTGCTGACGGTCCTTCAAAAAATATTCTTTAAAAAATCCACGCCTATTGCTGACGGTCCTTCAAAAAATATTCTTTAAAAAATCCACGCCTATTGCTGACGGTCCTTCAAAAAATATTCTTTAAAAAATCCACGCCTATTGCTGACGGTCCTTCAAAAAATATTCTTTAAAAAATCCACGCCTATTGCTGACGGTCCTTCAAAAAATATTCTTTAAAAAATCCACGCCTATTGCTGACGGTCGTTCAAAAAATATTCTTTAAAAATCCACGCCTATTGCTGACGGTCCTTCAAAAAATATTCTTTAAACAATCCACGTCTATTGCTGACGGTCCTTCAAAAAATATTCTTTAAAAAATCCACGCCTATTGCTGACGGTCCTTCAAAAAATATTCTTTAAAAAATCCACGCCTATTGCTGACGGTCCTTCAAAAAATATTCTTTAAAAAATCCACGCCTATTGCTGACGGTCCTTCAAAAAATATTCTTTAAAGAATCCACGCCTATTGCTGACGGTCCTTCAAAAAATATTCTTTAAAAAATCCACGCCTGTTGCTGATGGTCGTTGAAAAAATATTTTTTACAAAATCCACGCCTATTGCTGATGGTCGTTGAAAAAATATTCTTTAAAAATCCACGCCTATTGCTGATGGTCCTTGAAAAAATATTCTTTAAAAAATCCACGCCTATTGCTGATGGTCCTTGAAAAAATATTCTTTAAAAATCCACGCCTATTGATGTGCTGGTCCTTGAAAAAATATTCTTTAAAAATCCACGCCTACTGCTGATGGTCCTTGAAAAAATATTCTTTAAAAATCCACGCCTACTGCTGATGGTCCTTGAAAAAATATTCTTTAAAAATCCACGCCTATTGCTGATGGTCCTTGAAAAAATATTCTTTAAAAATCCACGCCTATTGCTGATGGTCCTTGAAAAAATATTCTTTAAAAATCCACGCCTACTGCTGATGGTCCTTGAAAAAATGTTCTTTAAAAATCCATCCCTATTATAGACCTTGGAAAAATATTCTTATACAAATCCAGGCATATTATTGTGATGGTCCTGGAAAGTTATTCTTTAAAAAAATTCGAGTGTATTTTATAATCTCCTATATTATTATTGAGGGGAAACCAAACACAAAGATAAACCGCAACATTACCACACACAACTGCCATCAGTATAAAATTTTCAATACATTGTGTGGGCATTGAATAAAAATCGAATACACGCACGCAATCGTACGCATTGGAACTTGAGCAGACGACAAACTACAAAATAAAATCCTTTTTTTGGAAGGTACAAAATATCAACAAACTGACCAAAGTCAATTCTGCAATACGACAACAAAATCTGGTGGGCTATACTGACTGGACTGTCTGGCGGGCGCCTTTAGCAAAGCAGTCAACTTCCAGATATCAAAAAGTTGCCACAAAATACGCATCATACGCACACCCATACAGATACATCCTTTGGTGCATTGCTTGCATTTCTTTGTGCGAGGACAAAATGCCCATAAAAATTAAATGACCAACAAACCAACAGAAGCTCAAAAAAACTGCACAACAAACTGTCCTGTAATGTACCATCATCAACAATTCTAGAAGCTTTTTAAGTTACCGACCAACTGAACCGTAACTACTTAAAAGCCATGCACCATATCAAAGAGGATGTTGTGTGTATGTGCATGTTTAGTTGCCCACAAACACATTGCAGTTGTGTTTTTATCTGTGTGTGTTTATGGTTTGTACTCAGTTGTATTGTTGTGTCTTACCAAACAAGATGGATTAACTTTGAAATGCTACATCAGATTTATTTGTTTTTGGGCAGAATATTATAAAGTGTACTTTGTTGTATCTAAATTCTGTTAAAATTCTTATTGGAATTAAAGTCTATTAGGAAATCTCTTATATGAAATTTATTTAAAAAATATGGCATTTATTGGGCAAGGATTTTTTAAAGAATATTTTTTCAAGGTCTATACAACGTGTGGATCTGGAAGGAGCATTTTGAAATACTTCTGGTATCAAATAGTTGCGGTGAAGAGGATACCCCAGAACCAATAATAGATGACGATATAGAGTGTATACCAGCTAGCCAAGATGAAGTCAAGAATTGCAATCAATCGGCTGAATATTAATAAAGCAGCAGGTGACGATGGGATACAAGCAGAACTATTCATGACTGGTGGTCAGATACTGGTAAAGAGCATGCACCAGCAGAATAGTACAATTTGGCTAGAAGAATGCATGCTAAATGATTGGAACCTCAGCATCCTGTGTCCCGTGCACATAAAAGGAGACAAGACGATATGTCCCAACTATAGAGGAATAAGTCTCCTTCCCATCGCATATAAAGTGCTATCCAGCGTACTGTGTGAACGACTGAAGCCAATGGTCAATGATATTATTGGACCATACCAATACGGTTTCAGACCTGGAAAATCCACCATTGACCAGATTTTTCACTCTGGGCTAAATCCTGGACAAAACCACACGAAAAACACACCATCGACACATTCCACATATTCGTCGACTATAAAGCCGCATATCCGTTTAGAGGTGTATAAAGCCATGGCATTCCTGCAAAATTAATACGGCTATGCAGGACAACTTTTAGAGGCACAAGGTAGCAGTTAAAGTCGAAATGGACCTATCGGAGCCCTTCAATACCGAACGAGGATCT
>NW_026882446.1:0-40424 GCF_032173495.1 Musca vetustissima
CGGCCGAGCGCGACTTAAACCGTTGAAAACATTAAAAGTGACGATTTTGTATAATCATCCAAAATATATTTGAGGTTGCTGATTATATGGGCAAGCTGATCGACTCATGTCAAGAAATACAGGCCACGCTTATAGACCAATCGTCACAACATTTTGCGTGTAGAACCGGTTCTAGCCAATAGACCCGAATGGTTGTTATTAATGATCTGTTAATATTTAGGGGGTGAAATGGACAAAAAAAAACTTTATTTTTATCAGTTTTTCTGGCCGCTTTATAGGCCACAATTATGATCTGACATAGACTATGGCGTATACTTGCTCTTGAAGTACATAAACCCGAGAAGTTGTTCTGAATGGGATGTGTAAAATAAGTTGAGAAGTTGTTCTGAATGGGATGTGTAAAATAAGTTGATTTTCTGAGTTGATTTATGCATGTCATGCCAAATTTCATACAAATCCGATCATAAATGCAACCTGTACTCTGTTAACAAAAATACATGGACGGACAGACGGGTGGACGGACGGACATTCAAAAATCGACTTAAAAAGTGATTCTATTCATATTCTCGAAAGGAACCATGTGTCTATCAGTGTGCTAAAGGGTATAAATATAATAAATTTAATTGAAAAATGGGCCTAGATGAAGGACCCTTATATTTGGTCAATGCCTAAAGATCGACGAATATTTTATACCCTACACAACTATGCCAGGGTATTATAGCTTTGTACAGCCCCATGAGTTTGTAACGTCGATCTAGACATGCCTTTTTCATAAAGATCGGTCAATATTTATCGGGTCAAATAGACCCTGACTTTTGCATGAAAACTTATTTTTTTTCTATAACGTATATATTTACTCCTGGAGGATGTATACCCGAGAAGTTGACAATACATCCAAGAGGGGTGGATGTGGGAGTTAAATTTAGATGCTATTAGTAACCCATTACATTATTTAGTAACCCATTAATATTAGAGGCCAAAAATATAGCGCTGATCGCTTTCAAATTTTCCAAGAGGTCCCAGTTATGGTGAAGGACAACGGTTATAATTTTTGGTGATGATCTCATAAAAAATTTCGAATGAAGTGGACCTTAAACATAATTTTGGGTCGAACATCACAACACAAACATTTTTGAATGTTGGGGAAAACTGAATTTCACTCAGTTAACTAATTTTACTATACGCCATAATCTACCAACAATAGGACTTCTACAACAATAACTACAGAGTAAAGGATATACATCACTAATCAGTTAAATTGTCTCTCTACGAAATTGACTCAAAAAATTACTTGTTTATAAGTATATCGAATAAAATGTCAATAAAGACATACCTGTATTTTAAATCAAACAATAAAACGTATTAGCCTCGAAAAATTTAACGTCTGTTAAAATTTACTGCCCATATCCAATTTCAATTTAATCAAATGAACAATGTCATTTTATTTCACACATGCAAAATAAATTAACTTGCAAATGATTTTGTTAATTTACGACCCTTTGCAGCGATACAAGTATGTGTCTGTGTGTGCGTGTGCCCTGTGTGTGTTGGTGTTTATTTTAATATCTTTAATATAATTAATTAACGATCATTTATAAACATTTTAAAAATGAAATATGCAAAATAATATTTCATGACATTATACGTATGTGTGTGTGTGTGTATATATGGAGGACTGTTCGTTCGTAAATCTACTTGTTCGCATTGCCATAATAATAATGGTACAAAGTTGTCAGGTTTTATTTTAATTTTGTTGTCGGTTTTTACTTTTTTTTTGCAATTTATGGTTTATTAATATTCATTAAAAATAAAAAAATGAACAAAAAACATGGCAGAAATAAAATTAATCGATATAAATGTGGTTTGTTTTTGGCATTGACAAACTGCCTGTGAAATTATATATCTGCGGTGGCCTAGTACCAAGCAGTACCATTCATAAATAACAGCGAAATATTGTATCTACGAAAATGGTATTAAATTACAGTAACGGAAATGAATATTTTATTCTGTCTAAATGGATTTTTTTCGAGTTAATGGAAATATTTTTTGGAACTACTACATATAAATAGATAATTTTACTGGAGACAATTAGACAACATTTTTTAGGTATAATGGAGGCTGAAAGTGAACTTCATTACCACCCGAATTGAAAATCATTTCCCACTCCAAAGCAATTCCAATTTGTAGGTAATTATTCTAAAACTCCAGTAAATTACAACCTATCCTAGCATTCATTGAACGGAAACTAGAGAAATTTCCACGATGAAAAATATCCCTCTCATTATAACGTTTTATGCAATATGTAAATATATGTGTGTATGAGTATGGGTGCTGTGATGGTGTGGGTGCCTGCGTGAAAGGCAATTTGGCCCTTCAGCACACACACACAAACGAGGAATTTTTCGTAGTTAATTTAATTTATTGCAACATTTTTATGGGTGACTTTATTGCATAATAAAACATAATTTACAGTACCATTGAGACTCGGGATAAGAACATTTATAATGTTGCAAATACACGCGCAATCTGATGCACACACACCCTCACATAGCGCAAATATCCTTCAACACACACACTCTCTCACCCACTATTTTGGAATGTGAACAATAAATAAATGGCAGCTGTATTGTCGTTTTTACATTCTCATTGGCGTTGGGGTTTTTTGTTGCTGTTGTTTTTGTCGATGGTGTACATTCTCAAATGGAGACATAAAACATTTTGCATTTTCTGTCATTTTGTAAATATGTGTGAAGTTATGAGCAGCAGAATTGAAAGAGTACAAATAGAAACAAACCATACCAATTTCAATAAATATTCTATTTTATTGGTTAGTGTGGGGAGAATTGTGATAAATTGTGACTGATTTTGGGGGAACACAAAATTTATGTGGCAAACTGGTTAATGAACCAACTTTTTGTCAAATGAAACACAATTCTGTACAATATATTTTATAGGGAAGAAAAAGAGGTTTGCAGTATTTACAACAGATATAATTAACTTATAAATCATTTGAAAATACGCCAGTGGCCTAAAACGGGTTGTGCTATTTATATTGGTGCCATAACAACATCAAAAGAGTATCGGAAATTTCAAAGTGCTATCTTAAATACAGTAAGGTCAATCGTGAAGAAGAAAATAATCCCATGTATGAGAGAGGGAGACTCGAAAATCGAGATAGACTTACGGTCCCCTTACAAATGTTGCTTAACATGGTCCATGGAATCATCCTGGGGCTGGATTTAATCCAATTTTTCGGCTCCATACAAATTAGCCCGCCCTAATGTATGTAAATCTGGATCTAATTGAACAACCGTAGAATATACCATCTCGTATGCTGCAGCACAGGTTCCTCACCGATTTTTGCAACTTTAATACACATCCCTCTAAACTCACATCTTCCAAGATTCGTCTAAATCGACAAAACATAGGCTCTTCAGCGCAGCTCTTTCTAAATCTGAACCGATTTCAACAAAACTTCATAGACATTAAACTGGACTTAATTCAGCACGCTGTGCAAAAGGTTGTCTCAATCGGACAATTCTAGGGCGTTTGGTGCACTATTTAGATAAAATAGGATGAAAATATATGTGGGACCTATACCTAAATCTGAACTCATTGTATCCAATTCCAATAGGGCTCGTCCTTGGGCCAAATAAGTGTGATGTGCCAAATTTCATATAAATCAGATCATAAATGCGATCTGTACATTGTTCACAAAAATACATGGATAGACGGACGGACATGAATAATTCGACTCAGAAAGTGATTCTTTGCACATTCTCAAAAGGAAACATGTGTCTTTCTCGTTTACTTTTGCCTGTTACACACATATGCACAAAGATATAATACCCTGTACCCTAGGATTCCGATATGTCAAATTATAGCCACGAATTAGAAAATTTGTTTCAACATTTATTTATAGTGAAAATGGGATGCGATCTATATTTATATATTCCTGTTAATTTGTATGTCAACCCTAAAGAAGTGATTATACCCTCAGCCTTATGGCTAACGATGGTGTATACACTTTGACACGGTGAAAATGTGCCTCATCGAAATATTGTTTCTTTGGACCAATTTAGTTTCAGAAAATTTTGATTTCATCCAAAATTTGCCCATCTTATTATTTCCTCCAAACTTAGTTCATGTTCGAAGATGGGGAATATCGGTCCACTCCTTCTGGTACTTCCCACACAGGGGTTCACTCCTTCTGGTACCTCCCACACAGGGGCTAGGTCTAAATGCGCGTTATAGTTCATATGTAGTTCATTATCGAACCTTACGTTCTAGTTTTTTAAAAGGGGAGAATATTAATAATTTTTGGTGGAGAGATTTATTACCATATACGACTACGAAATACCAAATTGCAGCGAATTTGGTTGAAAAACGCGCTCAAGAACCCCAAAATACCGAAAATTGGGAGTACCCTTTATGGGGTCTACCCGAAAAAATGGACCTATATTTATAATTTTTTGTGGAGAGATTTGGAACCTAATAAGAACTCAAAATACTAATTACAGCCAATTCGGTGGAAAAATACGATAAAAACTCCGCAAAAACTGAAAATTGGGGGCTTCCTATATATGGAGGCTAGAAGAAAAAATGGACCTATCTTTACAATTTTTAGTGGGAAAAATTGGTGCCCAGTAAGAACCCAATGTACCGAATTTCAGCGAATACGGTTAAAAAATGCGCTCAAGAACCCCACCTTGAAAATTGGGGGGTACCCTTATATGGGAGCTAAGCTTAAACGTGGACCGATATATCACATCTTCGAACTTCACCTGTCTGCAGACAATAGACGACCCTATGCAACATTTTGGCGATCTCAATTCTTTAAGAGACTAGAGTGATTACAACAGACAGACGGACATGGCTAAGTCGTCATAGATTTTTACGCTGATCAAGAATATATATACTTTATAGGGTCGGAAATGATTATTTCGATGAGTTACAAAAGGGAAAAACAACATTAATATACACTTCATACTATGGTGGAGGGTATAACAATTCATTTTATGGGGTAAGTGTTCACTCCGGCATAACTTTATCCGGAAATGTTGTTAGTGTGAGAAATATGAGCTGGGTATATACAAGATATGCTTCTAACATTCTTATTTAAAATCACTGAGTGTAGCATTATAGTCGGACGGGGCCTACCATTATATTCCCTACACAACTATCTTGGAACACTAACTTTCTGTCGACCTATATTCCGAACCTGGGCGATTTTTTTGGCCTTCTCAATATTTTTCTTAAACTATCAAAACAGCTAATCTGCTTTCTTGGCCATATTCCTTTTCCCATGGAAAATTCCGAACCTGTCGATCTATATTCCGAACATAGGCGATTTTTTGACCTTCTCAATATTTTCCTTACATTATCAAAACAGTTAATCTTTTTTTGGCCACAGTTAATCTTTTATCATGGAAAATTTATAATGTTCGGCTTATAATTGTGACGTCAAAAGCGACTAGAAAACCACAAACAAAATAAAGTTTTTGGTTCATATCATCTACCAAATATATACTGATCATCATCGATAATTATATACGTCGACAATGACCATAACCACAACCTCATACAAAATTTCCTAGTTATCAGCGCGACATTTCTAACTTCTTGTGTGGTTATTGTAATACTCAACAATATCAGAATACCTAGATACTTGTAAGTATTTAAGAAAAACTCCAAACTACAATTTAAAGATCAATCACTCCTCCGGATATACTATAAACATCTTGGGTCTATACCATTCAGACACAAGTCTGGTACATTTGATCACACACAAGTCTGGTACATTTGATCTGCTAACTATTGACCGGACTTATTCAAAACAATCATCCATATCGTTTTGTTCGGGTCATAGTTTTGGATCCTTTATCGAGCATAAAAAGAGTTATAAATAAAACTGTTGATCCATTTCAAATCAGTATGGCCTCATTTGTCAGAAGCCGTCCTACATGCCAAATTTCGTGATGATTGGTTCATTGGTTCCTCGTGGTGTTTGGGTCCTAATTTTGGACCCTAGTCCATTTCATCTCCTAAATAAAAACCAATCGTCTTTTGGCTGAACCCGTCCTACATGCAAAATTTCGTGACAATTGGTCCATTGCTGTGACCTGTATCTAGTTTTTAAATTATATTGGAAAAACGGATGGACGGGCACACTAATCTAGATCCACTTGCCTAGCCGAGATATAATGATCGGTATACTAAATGGTGGGTCTAGGACCAATATTTCGCGATAATACAAACTCTTGGAGCCATACAAAATGTCATTCTATGTTCAATTTGTTACATTGTCTGCAATTTTTTCACAATCGGAGACACGTTGGTTATTTGGTGTACCGTGGATCAAATCGTGTCAATCGGACAAACGTAAGGAGTTTGGTGCAGCATTTACATAAAATCGGACTAAAATATATTTAGTGGATTCATCTACATCTGAATCGATTTCAACAAAACTCGGTACATGTTAGGCTATACTTACAGCAGTACGTTGTGCAAAATGTTACGTCAATGGACAAGGACCTGTCAAACTTTGAAAATTTTGCACGAAGGGTCTTATAATCTCAGTGAATTTAAAATTACATTTACACCCAAATCTATTGGCTATGTCAAACTATTGATCGATATTTCCAGTATCTGAGTAACATTCCACAGGTCTTGTATTTATATCATGTCTAAAACGACTTACGCAGGTTACAGATCGTGATGTGATTACTTCTTAAAGACATAATATATGTGTCATGACAATATGTATTACTAATTTATACCATGTAGTAATTATTTTAATCATTTCGGTCTTAACATAATAATATTCCTTCCAATGAGAAGTTCAGGAGTAAATAATTTCTCAATATAATTGAAATTATGTAATTTTTCACAACAAAAGTCTAGACCCATATGACCCGCTTATGTTGACCAATCATTTTCAAAAGAGCCGGCAGGTCGAATTCCCCTGCCGTTTAACAATTTGTAGTGTTTAGATAATAATTCGGACCTCTAGACCCATTTGACCCGCTTATGTTGACAAATCATTTTCAAAAGAGACGGCAGATCGAATTTCCCTGCCGTTTAACATTTCTTAGTGTTTGGAAACTAATTCGGACCTCTAGAGTAACTTGAAAATAATACATTTTTTACTTGTTCTCCCAAATTATAATCGATTATATTGAAAACTACAGTACAAACTACAGATCAAGCTAATGATCATTGGTCCTGTACTGTGACAAGTACTTTGAAAGCAAAACTTTGTTGTTCAGTCGAATATACATGCTGCATATGATAAATTCTTTTCATTTTTTTGTCTGTCTTGCAAGTTTCCATCTTCATTGTTTACAGACATTCCGATAACTATGTCCCTGCAGCTTTCATGGCCCATTTACATGATAACTAAAAAAAGGACGCCAAAGAAATTCACAAAAAAACTTAATGATAACAAATAATCACCAACCACCTCCTTGAGACACACTTTGTAATTACGAATTGTCCAAAAAGGGAATATACAATTTTTCCCTCAATACTAATAATACATAATTTTACAATAATCGTCGCTCCTGTAAGAGAAATTATAATTTCATTCTTTTGAACATTAATCAACATTGTTGCAGACAAATGTCGTCTGGAGGGCTGCGCTACCATTCCTTGCCTTTCAACAATAACTGCAATTCAAATTCACAGTAGCAGCTGTGCTCTCTTTTTGCTCTCTCCTTTAATGTTAGGTTTGAGACAGTAATGCTATACAATTTATTTGTTTCTTAATTCAAGTAGGATGCGTTTTAAAAACATTTAGATCTTCATTATGCAAGTTTGTAATTTTATGTTTCGTCACGAAACAATGAAAAAACATAAAAATTTGTGGGCCAAGTAACATGGAAGGCTGTAATTTGCCTTCAGAAACAAACGAAGAAATTTGCATAAACATTTTGTGGTAAATATCTGGTTAAGCAAGGAAATATAATGGCTGGAAATAGTTAACTGGGAATTCCATTGAAGAGAATTTCAAGAAAGAGAGAATATTTTAAGGACATTTTAAAGACATTTATTTTTAACGAATATTTTTTCAAAGACCATCCAAGAAGATGTGGCTTTTTTTAAAGAATTCGGCCATTACAGGCATGGAATTTTTAAGGACCATCACAAGGCGTGGATTTTTTAAGGAATATATTTAAGGGTCATCAAAAGGTGTGGATTTTTTACAGAATATTTTTTAAGGGCCACCAAAAGGTGTGGATTTTGTAAAGAATATTTTTAAGGGCCATCACTAGGCGTGGATTTTTTAAAGAATATTTATACCCTTCACCACACTGTGGTACAGGGTATTATGTCTTTGTGCATATGTTTGTAACAGGCAAAAAGAAACGAGATAGACACATGGTTCCTTTTGAGAATATGCATAGCAGGGACGTAAGCAGGGGGGCGGCCCGGGCCCCCCCGAAATGAAAATTGTTCACAGTAAACTTATGTTCGCAACAGCGATTTTTTTCATTTTGTACTACCGGTACTACGTTAAGCCTAGAGTGATGTCTGCCAAGAAATCGGTCCAGATTTAGATATAGCTCCCATATATAGTTTTGTCCGATTTCATATAAATGGTGCCCTCAATGTCCCTATATATCCTTCGATTTGCACGATATTTTGCACAACGTACTGAATTGAGCTTAGAATGATGCCTGCCAAGTTTCGTGAAAATCGGTCCAGATTTAGATATAGCTCCCATATATAGTTTCGTCCGATTTCATGTAAATGGTGCCTCAAAGTCCCTATATATATTTCTATTTGCACGAAATTTGGCATAACGTACTGAATTGAGACTAGAATGATGTGCGTTAAATTTCCTGAAAAGCGGTCCATATTTAGATATAGCTCCCATATATACTTTCGTCCGATTTTATGTAAATGAAGAAAATAACTCCAGCCCTTTCAAAGGATGCAGCTCTTTCAAAGGAAGCTTAATACCTGCAGCTCCCCCATAGGATGAAGAACAGCTCTTCCGCAGGAAGAACCAGTAAGGAAAGTAGTAAAGTCGGACGGGGCCGACTATATGATACCCTTCACCACTATGGGTATATTAAACAGGACTATTAACATGAAATATATATGGGAGCTATATAGACCGATTTTCTCGAAACTTGGCAGACATCACTCTAGGCTCAATTCAGTACGTTATGCCAAATTTCGTGCAAATCGAAGGATATATAGGGACTTTGGTGCACCATTTATATGAAATCGGACGAAACTATATATGATTTTCACGAAACTTAGCAAATTGCCAAATATCGTGGAAATCGAAAGATATATAAGTACTTTGTGGCACCATTTACATGAAATCGGACGAAACTATATATGGAAGCTATATCTAAATCTGGACCGATTTTCTCGAAACTTGGCAGACATCACTCTAGGCTTAATTCAGTACGATATGCCAAATTTCGTGGAAATCGAAAGATATATAGGGACTTTGGGGCACCATTTACATGAAATCGGACGAAACTATATATGGGAGCTATATCTAAATCTGAACCGATTTTCTCAAAACTTGGCAGACATCACTCTAGGCTCAATTCAGTACGTTATGCCAAATTTCGTGCAAATCGAAAGATATATAGGGACTTCGGGGCACCATTTACATAAAATCGGACGAACACCAGACAGACAGAGAGACATCACTCTAGGCTCAAGTCAGTACGTTATGCCAAATTTCGTGCAAATCGAAAGATATATAGGGACTTTGGGGCACCATTTACATGAAATCGGACGAAACTATATATGGGAGCTATATCTAAATCAGGACCGATTTTCACGAAACTTGGCAGACATCACTCTAGGCTTAATTCAGTACGATATGCCAAATTTCGTGCAAATCGAAAGATATATAGGGACTTTGGGGCACCATTTACATGAAATCGGAGGAAACTGTATATGGGAGGTATATCTAAATCTGAACCGATTTCCTCAAAACTCGGCAGACATCACTCTAGGATCAATTCAGTACGTTATGCCAAATTTCGTGCAAATCGAAAGATATATAGGTACTTTGGGGCACCATTTACATGAAATCGGACGAAACTATATATGGGAGCTATATCTAAATCTGAACCGTTTTTTTCAAAACTTGGCAGACATCACTCTAGGCTCAAATCAGTACGTTATGCCAAATTTCGTGCAATTCGAAAGATATATAGGGACTTTGGGGCACCATTTACATGAAATCGGAGGAAACTATATATGGGAGGTATATCTAAATCTGAACCGATTTTCTCAAAACTCGGCAGACATCACTCTAGGATCACTTCAGTACGTTATGCCAAATTTCGTGCAAATCGAAAGATATATAGGTACTTTGGGGCACCATTTACATAAAATCGGACGAAACTATATATGGGAGCTATATCTAAATCTGAACCGATTTTCTCAAAACTTGACAGACATCACTCTAGGCTCAATTCAGTACGTTATGCCAAATTTCGTGCAAATCGAAAGATATATAGGGACTTTGGGGCACCATTTACATGAAATCGGACGAAACTATATATGGGAGCTATATCTAAATCTGGACCGATTTTCACGAAACTTGGCAGACATCATTCTAGACCGAAATGATTAGGCTGTACCAAATTTCGTGCAAATCGAAAGATACATAGGGACTTTGGGGCACCATTTACATGAAGTCGGACGAAACTATATATGGGAGCTATATCTAAATCTGGACCGATTTTCATGAAACTTGGCAGACATCATTCTAGACCTAAATGATTAGGCTGTACCAAATTTCGTGCAAATCGAAAGATATATAGGGACCGTTTACATTAAATCGGTTAAATATATATATGGGAGCTATATCTAAATCTGAACCGATTTTTCCCAATTTCAATAGGGTTCGTCCTTAGGCCGAATAAGTGACCTATGCCAAATTTCATCCAATTCGGATCATAAATGCGACCTGTACTTTGTTTACAATTTAACATGGACAGACAGACGGACAGACGGACAGACGGACAGACGGACAGACGGACGGACGGACGGACGGACATGCATAAATCGACTTAAAAAGTGATTCTATGCATATTCTCAAAAGGAACCATGTGTCTATCTCGTTTCCTTTTGCCTGTTACAAACATATGCACAAAGACATAATACCCTGTACCACAGTGTGGTGAAGGGTATAAAAATACCTGCAGCACTTTCACAGGAAAAAGAATAACTTGAACTCTCTTATATGAAGAAAAATACATCCAGCTTTCCTATAGGAAGAAGAATACCTCCAGCTTTTTCAAAGGAAGCAGAATATCTGCAGCTCCTTCAAGGGAAAAAGAATACATGCAGCTCTTCCATTGGAAAAAGAATACCTAGAATACCTTCCTTATTTTTTAACTTCGTTTTTGGTCAAAAATCGGCGAGTTTCCAAAAATATTTTTTTCAATGGTCCGCCATTTTGTTAATTTTAGAGCGAAGTCAATAATCCTAGTTCATACGAGAGCCAGACATGTACTCTTTCTAACACCGTTGGAATTTTCGGATTCCGATGTTCCAGTCAGGAGTTATCATGCCCGCCATCAAAAATAAGGAGATTTTGTAACGAACATTTTTTAAGGAGAATCGTTTTTTTGCGAATTTGTGGAATATACATTTCCAAATAGTATACCACTAGAAATTATTTTTTTATAAAATACAAAGTTGTGATTTATAGCCTCATTGCAAGGTTTATCTACCCATAAAATCCGAATTTAGTTCACCACTTGTTTCTCCATATCTCACTCTCAGTTGACTTCCTAATATGATTAATTATTATTTTTTACAATTTTAAACTCATTTACTGATAATTAATTGAAAGTCACTGCTACAGAACCATATCTAAATATTAATGAGGGCTAAAGTAAAATTTATTACCTCTACTCTACACCTTGTAGCTAAATAAATATTCATACCCGATAGCCGTAAGCAGCAGTCGCCATTTGCATAATCTCAATTGGAAACTTGTTGTGATTAAAATGTGATGTTTTAAGAATTCAATAAATTAAATAAGCCTCGCTTACCCCTATAATTAATACATTGAAACACAAATTAATTCGGATCATAAATTATATGATTAATGTCTGTTTTTTGCCGTTGTTGTTGTTTTTGTGTTCTTTGCTGTTCAGCCCCACATTACGAAGAAGAAATGCATTCAGACATGCAACTGAATGCATTTCAGCGAGTAAGCTTAGAGCGTTGATTACCTTGTTGAAACTAGCCTGGCTGGCTGGCTGGATGAACATGGGTTGCATGTCTGTAATGTTTGGCATGCCATAAGCCGACAACAACACAATCGCCAGCACCAACAAATCACCATCGCCACCAACAACCACCACCTTCGTTCATGTTGTTGTTTGTTCGATGTTCGCTGGTTCGTTGGCAAAAAGCAAGAAAATGGATTATAACCCACAATTAAAAATATGTAATTAATGACTGACAGCCCCAAACAGCAACAACAACAACTACTCGTACACACGGAGTGCGGTTTTAATCATTTTCTGCTTTTGATTGCTCATAACAAGTGGTTAAGTACCACTTTTAAGTGAACACATATTTCACAGAAAAAATATTTCAAATTATTGTTGAAAATCTCCCAGTAGTAGTAATTTCCTACAGCTACAGCTAGAAATTGAAAATATGAAATATTTCGTCTAGTAATTATTGTTTAGAATATATTATCTATAGAGATAAGATGTTCATCTTTCGAAATAAATCCAAGATAGTTACAAGTTGTGACTCAAAATGAATTAAATCATAAAATATTGGTCGAAGACACAGAAATCTGTCCAGATCTGTAATCTGTAAACGTGCCGGCAAAGGATTTAAGCATGCCCGAACAGCCCAGTACAACGGGATTCAAGTAATGGGTCAGATGTGGATATAACTCCTGTATACAACTTCGTACGAACTTATGTATAGAGTGATTTGTTACCTCATCGGAATGTGAAATATAAAATTACAGCCAATTCGGTTAAGAACTTCAAAAAGTTAAAAAAAAAACGAGAGAAAAATTGTCAGTCGGTGTCGCGGATAGATATATATCCTTAGCCTATGGTTAGCGGAGGACTTCGGAAATACAAACATGTTTTATTATTCGCTTTATATGGTATATATTTTAATCAGAGGGGTTTCGGATATAATGTTAATTAAACCGATTATTTAAGTCACTTTTAGAAAAAACACCCTTTGCGAGGGAGGTAAATTGTTATGGTGCGCACCAGGCGTCAAGACAGGCGGACAGACATTTGTAAATCGGTGTATGAAACCAACCAAAAAGTAACCTATAACGACAATTATATTAAGCGATTTTGTAAGCCAAAATGTACATGAAATACAAATTTCAGCAATTTTAATGGATATTTCCCTTAAATCTTAAAACCCCAAATTATTATCCGACATTGAAAACGCATGGTAGCATGAAACACGTGTATAATACCCTTAAAATAATACAATTTTATTATATTTTGGGCCATAGCTAAGGGTAATCAATATAGATTACATCGAGTTGGAATTACCGACCATTTGGAGTTGTCATTATATGAGGGGCTATGCCTCAAATTCGAACCTAACATTTTCGGGTTGTACCACTATACCTAAATCGGTAGGTATTTTTATATAGGAAATAGGCCTAACGTTCTAGTTTTTTATATCGATATCTTCCGAATGAAGAATGATTACAACTGATGGCTAAATCGAGTAAATCGTCTTAGAATTTCATACGTTGTAGACTATAAACTGACAATTTAGATTAAAACCAGTAAGGAATTTAGTAAAGTCGGACGGGGCCGACTATATGATACCATTCACCACTTTGGGTATGTTCAACAGATGAATCCTAGCAGACGTCGCATTTTTAAAGGACCAGTAAAATGAAAGTGTATCCATAAACATGTCTTTCTGCAACCGATATTAATTTTCATTTGGTCACATATAGAAGCTATATCTAAATCTGAACCGATTTCAGGAAACTTAACACACCTCATTTTAGACCTAATTCATTACGATGTGCCAAATTTCGTACAAATCGAGTGATATGTAGGGTCTTTGGTGCACCAATTACCTAAAATCGGACGAAAATATATATGGGAGCTATATCTAAATCTGAACCGATTTGCACGAAACTTAGCACACATCATTCTAGGCTTAATTCAGTACGCTGTGCTAAATTTCGTACAAATCGAAAGGTATTTATGGACTTTTGTGCATCATTTACATTAAATTGGACGAAAATATATATGGGAGCTATATCTAAATCTGAACCGATATTTCCCAATTTCAATAGGGTTCGTCCTTGGGCCAAATGAATGAGCTGTGCCGGACATATATATTCCTCCGGTATATAACCGGAGGAATATATACAATAAATGGGAGCTATATAAAAATGTGAACTGTTTGCTACGACACTTAACGTATGTTCTACACTAATTTCAGTACGCTATGCAAAATTTCCTAATCGGTAAAAAAATTGGGGCTTGGGTGAACTATTGTGGGACCGCCCTTAAGCCAAATTACTGAGAACGGCCTGTATTTTGTTTAAAATTGTACATAAACGCACGGACGGGCATGTATAAATCGACTCAGATTGTGATTCTATGCATAAAGTCGTCATAGGATCGGTATGGTCTTTATATAAGGACTACATTTCTGTGTGGTAGTGGGTTGTTATTGTTTAAATTACGGACCTTCAGGTTGGAAAACGGAGCAAAGAATTTCCACATACGGAAAATTAAACTGAACATATCTAAGATATATATTTAGAAATCTGAACCGATTTTCAAGAAAATGTATACACATCATTCTAGTCTCAGTTCAGTACGCTATGCCAAATTTCGTGCAAATCGAGATATATATAGGGATTTTGGTACACCATTTACATTAAATCGGTCGAACATATATGTGGGAGCTATATATAAATCTGAACTAATTTCCAAGAAATTTTACACACATCATTCTAGACTCAATTCAGTACGATATGCCAAATTTCATGCAAATCGGAAGATATATAGGGACTTTGGTACACCATTTAAATTAAATCGGTCGAACATATACGTGGGAGCTATATCTAAATCTTAACTAATTTCCAAGAAATTTTACACACATCATTCTAGACTCAGTTCATTACGCCATGCCAAATTTCGTGCAAATCGGAAGATATATAGGGACCTTGGTACACCATTTACATGAAATCCGACGAAACTTTACACACATTTACGAAACTTTACCCAATTTAGTACGCTATACCAGATTTCGTGCAAATCGAATGATATGTATGGTCTTTGGTTTCCTTGTGCCTGTTACATACATATGCACAAAGACATAATACCCTGTACCACAGTGTGGTGAAGGGTATAAAAACAGTATGGGCCAATCGCCACGAAATTTTTAATGAAAGTATGTTTCCAGCCAGTGAATATCCCTATTGTTTTAGGTAATGTTCGGTAAATATGTAGGGAGGGGAATGGCTAAAAACCTTTATTTTTGTCTGTATTTCTGATCATTCTACAGGTCACAAAATTTGCATTCAGGGGCGTATATATTTCCTCCTGAAGTACATCGACCCAAGAAGTTGAAGTGGATATGCCAGAGGAGTGGCTGACCTTTAAATTGATTCAAATTGTGTATGTGCTCGGATCGAGATTCCTACGTAAATAATTAAATGTTTCTATGTGTTATGATATTACTTACTACTACTGTTACCTCACTAGAAGACAAAATGTTGCGCTTGTCGTTTTAAAATCTTATATGAAGTTCCGATTATGGTTAAGGAAGTCGCCAAAAATTTTCGTTGATCTTGAGATGATAATTAGGGGGTGCACTATGGGCCAGAGATCAGTTTTTTGGTTATAATTAGAGCAGTGGGTTTATGAAATTAATAAATATCGGATATAAAGGTTTCGAAGACGCTGATAATGATTTTTCAAGAATGCAATAGGGTGAATCGTAAAAATGCAATAGGGTAAAGTTGAATTAATCAGATTAGGTTTGAAAAGATAGGTTGTACAAAGTTTGGTTTAAATCTGACACTCCATTCGCCTGATATTGAATTTATAAATATTGGAAATTTTAACTAAAATATGTTGGGGAGGTACCTAAAGAAGTGGACCAATGGGTTGTGCAAAGTTTGGTTCAAATCAAACTTAGCTCCCATATAAAAGTACATACGGGTAAACTTTTAAGGTTGTATAACCTTTTTCCCACCAAAATGACTGCAATTTGAAAAATATCTTTGCCAAAAATGTACGGTGTGCGTCCATCTTTTGACATCTTCGTTACTTTGAAGTGGCTGCAAGTCGGCATTCTGGATTTCTGGTGAATAAAATCTTCATTCCAAAATGTTTATACCACACTGTGGTACATATGTTTGCAACAGGCAAAAGGAATCGAAATAGACCCATGCATAGAATCACTTTCTGAGTCGATATATGCATGTCCGTCCCTCCCTCCGACGAACCCTATTGAAATAGGTAACAATCGGTTCAGATTTAGATATATAATTTTGTCCGATTTAAGGTAAATAGTGCACCGAAGTCCCTATATATCTTTCGATTTGCAAATCTTGTATAGCGTACTGAATTAAGTCTAGAATGTCGTGTGCTAAGTTTCCTGAAAATCTGTTCAGATTTAGATATAGATCCCATATACAGTTTCGATTGAAAATATATATAGCTCCCTATTTATCCTTCGATTTGCATGAAATTTGGCATAGCGTACTGAATTGAAACGGCAAAAGGAAACCAGATAGACCCATGTTCCTTTTGATAATATGCATAGAATCCGTCTGTCCGTCCATCCGTCTGTCCATGTTAAATTGTAAACAAAGTGCAGGTCGCATTTATTATCCGATGATATTTGGTACAGCTCATTTGTTTGGGCCAGGGACGAACCCTATTGAAATTTGGAAAAATCGGTTCAGATTTAGATATAGCTCCCATATATATTTTCGTCCGATTCTGTGTTGTAGCATCATGGATAGTTTGATTTAAATCGATTTTCATAATTTTCCAAACGAATCTAAATCTGCCCTAATTAGGTGTACTTTGGCATAGCTTATCGAAAACATGTGTGTATTGATGTACCAAAGAAGAATCCATTATACCAAATTTCACCGAATTAGGTTGAAAAGCGCTCTTAAGAACCCAATTGATACCAAATTTAGACGAAATTTAAGAACCCGAAATTAGGGGGTACCCTTAGATGTCTATGCGTGGGCCGATATAGCTCATCGTCGAACTTGGCCTACTTGCAGACAAAATATTTACATATATATTTTGTCAGCAGGTAGTAGTTCACTTTCATGTCAATGGGCATTCAAAAATGCGAGGTCTGTTAGGATGCATCTGTTGAATATAGCCAAAGTGGTAAAGGGTATCATATAGTCGGCCCGTCCTATTTTACTTCTTTCCTTACTGGTTATTAGATAAAATGGTTCAAAACTTTATTTTCGTCCGGGTTTCTTGTCGTTCTAGGGGCCACAATTGTAAGCCGAACACAACAAATTTTAAATATTACCTAGGGTCGAAGCAAATCTTTCTACCAAAAAGTATCAACATTGGTTCATATTTTTGGATAATCCTTATATAAGAGTCCCTCTCAAATTTCGTTATATTGGGGAGTTTGTGCATTGTTTCATTATTCGGTATTTTGGAGATTATATGTAAGTTTTTAGTCGTATTGGTTCTCATGGGATTTTAAATCTTTCTACCAAAAATTTACCATGTCATATCCCGTCATATTTATAAGGTTCCGAACGATTACAGTTAATTTTAATCTACACCGCATGCTTCGTCACGACCAAACGTAACGACTTTTTTACTTGTTACTTGTAATTTAATCCTTTTGCACTGGTTAAATTATTTAATGTTTGTTCTGGAATGGACTTAAATACAATTTTAATTATTCACAAAATTTTGTATATTTGTTCCATCGAATTGCGAGTATCCCTTTATTTTATATGTTTTTAAATTGCCAAAATCTGAAATGTTTTCTGGCTCGATTTCGTACATTTTAGACATTTTAAAATATTTTCTTTCGATGAGATGAAAAATATTTTGATTTCGTTTTCTTTACTTTAAATTCCGTCCACATTACAAGTCACATTTACTACGCAAAATATTTCCCCGAATGGCACTGACACCAACTGGGCCATCGACATTTGTTTGCTTGCTGTGTTTGATGAATTATTTCAATGAAACCAAATGACTCTACAACCTATCGGCGGTTGCCTTTTTTCTCGCCATGTGCTCATGTGAGTGTGTCCAAATAGTTAAATTTAATGAAGAATTGATTTTAAATGAGTTTTGTCAGTTTGAATTCTCTGTTGGCCATAGTCACAAAGATGGATTACTATGTCATTTGAGCAGATGGTCAGGGTGGTGGTCGGAGTGTGTGATTGTTGTTAGTGATTAATGATGTGGTTGGTTATATGACCAAGTCTCTTTGATTTTTTAGAGCGAAGGTTTCAAATTTCAAGTACATAAACAACATGGCATGACTGATGCACTTAATGTAGATAATCAGTCATGATGATTTTTTGCTAAAGTAAATTTCAATTCGAAATTCCAAAAATATAAATTTGTTGAGTTAATTATTCGCTTTTTGGAATTTGTTGTGTTTTGCATTATATCCATCATCAAAAAAACTTCCGATATCGAAAAATCAATTATGATAATTAATATTTGAGTTATGGCAAAGACATGTTATCGCCAAATGATTGATTCAAATTGTCAAGATTTATTAGCAAAGGAATATCAGAAGGTTAGAGTTAAGGTTTAGGGTCATCATGGGACATTTTTGTTTCGCAGAATGATAAAATATTGGGAAATATCAATCTTATAAAAAATCCTATAATTTATTATACCTGTATAACAGTTTTATTTGTTAAGGAAAAAGCCTTTATTTTAGTTTCCCAGAATTTGATTTGAAATAAATTTATTTCATGGTATGTTCTTTGATCTGCCCGATGTGATTTATGTGACACAAGTAAAGGCTACGACTACCGTTTATTGCCGCAAAAAAAAAAAAAAACAATCACATATCCCCACAGTAGCATCTGTCACTTTCTAGCAAAAAAAGAAACCCACACACATACACACAAAGTTTCCGATAGCAACATAATTCAATGCGGAGCCCACAATGCCACTCTCCTACATTTCAATTCTCGAACAAATAACAATGTTGACATCATTTGCTTGATACAATTTATTGTCAGCTATTCCAAATAAAATATTTTAAATGATGTTTGATAGGAAAAAGAAGCTGAATATAACATTTTTTGTATTTGATATGTATCTGTAATTTTAAATGGTTTTATGTTAGATGTCCCATCAATAAATCTCAATATTGCAACCAAAATACAAAAGGAAAGAAATCAAATCAAACATTATTACCGCATTGTATTGAACATTGTCATTTTCAGAGAAATAAAGGATGGACATCGTGATACCCTACTTGATTTCATACATGGTAGGATTTTAAAACGTGTAGTTTGGGAATTTAAATAGGTAATTTCAAGATATATATGGATTTCATGGTCTAAGAGCAATAATGAATGGACTGGTGAATTTTTTGCAGCGACCTTTGCAGTTTTTACTGGTTTGTATCCACTCCATCGCCTCCACCATATGTTAGACATTTCAAATACTTAAAACCATTTGAGGATTTCATATGGGGACTATTGCTATTAGAAAACCAGTGAGCGGAGCAGTATAATCGGACGGGGCCGACCATATGATACCCTACACAACTTCCACGAAAAACTAACTTTCTGCGGATCTATATTCTGAGCTTGGGCAATATTTCGCGCATTTTGAACCATCTGGACCAACTAGAGGCCGACATTTATTACTAATGTTCAGTACAATCCTTCTAATTACTTGTCCAGATTCC
Organism: Musca vetustissima; assembly: GCF_032173495.1. Lineage (NCBI taxonomy): Eukaryota > Metazoa > Arthropoda > Insecta > Diptera > Muscidae > Musca > Musca vetustissima. The sequence continues at coordinate 19,906 of NW_026882446.1, forward strand.
CTTCCCTTGTGTTGTGATCTTCTTGTTCCCATTGAAGCCTATAGATCGACTCGACAAAACAAAAAAATTAAGTTTTCGGTCCACTTCATCTCAATATAATTATCTGATCGTCAACGAAATTGTAGGCGTTATCCTTGACCATAACTGGAACTTCATGGAACATTTTAAAGCGATCAGCGCTATATTTCAGCCCTCTAGTGTGGTAAAGGGTTATTAAATAATATCTGAATACATAAGCACCTGTAAATATTTTGTAATTTTTTACACAAAAGTCAGGGTTCATTTGACCCGCTAAACAGGCATGCTTATTCTTTGGCCCGATCCCCTTCTCTATGTAAACATTCGCGATGTTTGAGTCATAATTGCGGCTTCTAGAGCGAACAAAAAACCGATACAAATTAAGTATTTGGTCCATTTCATCCCCTAGATATTAACCGATCTTTACCAATAACAATAGGGGTCTTCATTGGCCAGAACCCATCCTACATGCAAAATTTCGTGAAGATTGGTCCATAACTGTCACCTGTATCGTGTTTAAAAAATATAATGGACAGACGGACGGACACACATGGCTAGATTGACTCACCTAGTCGAGATATGACTATCGGTATACTTAAAAGTGGGTCTAGGACCAATATTTCGCGGCGTTACAAACTCTTGGGGCTGCACAAATCTATAATACCCTGACAACGTATTTGTGTAGGGTATAAAAACGAAGTACCAAACTACAGCCATTCAGGTTGGAAATTGGAGTAGATACTTTGTAGTGCCAAAATATAGTAACCTCGGTTAGAAAGATTGCTTAAACAAGTAATAAAAACGTTATTAAATTTGACCAGACATACATTTTTATACCCTCCACCACGTGGGGAGCATTTAAAATTCTGTAACCCTTTGTGGGCCGAATTTTTAGCCATGATAATAGAACTAATTTCTGTGAACAACATTTGATCTCGCTACAGCCTTGCATTCGGGAGATTCAGTAATTTTTTAGATTTTTCTTTTGATATGTGTCGACCATAATCAGCTCTTAACATATGTAATCCAAAAAAAAAAAAAAAAATGGTTAACAGTTTACTTTTAAGTGGACCTATACCTTGCAAATTTATTTATACGTCTCTGGATAGCTGACTTATAAACAAAATTAGTATCGAGTATTTAGGGTATCCCATTACAATTACCCAATTCCCCATTTACAATTAGAACCATCCAAGGAGTCATACCAATGCCAGTGCACAATTTCAGAACTCTACCTCGAACATTGTGATCTTTATCGAAATTTCAACAGACAGAAGGATATGCATAAATCGACGTAGAATTTTATTCTGATCAAGAATTTATGTGTATAGTTTATGGGGTCTTCGGCGAATATTTCGATGTGTTGCTAAATTAATATACACTCCAACTTTTGGTGGAGGGTATACAAATTAGGCCAATTTATTTAATTTTTGTAGCAAACATCTTAGAAGTAGGAGCAATTTATGTGCAACATTTGACATTTTAATGTGATCATGGGGTCTCTGGGGATATATCTATGTTTTGTAACGGAATAATACCACCTTATGGTGGAGAGTATAAAAATGTACATGACATACATTTTTTCAGTGAACTAAATATTTAAATTTAGCTAGACAAATTGAATTTTAGCTTGAAACGGGACAAAAACCGAAAAAGCTGGACAATTCAGTAATGTCCTGGCAACACAACCCCCTTTTAAAGGCCTCAATCATATTTTGAACATTTTCCGTACTTTGAGGTTTTAAGTCGAATTTTCATACTGAAGATTTTAAAATAACAACAATCGGAGTTCTTGACATACATCTATACGGAACATTTTCAACGTATGGCCTATATTTTGATCTAACCTCCATATAAATAGCCCATTCAATTTTCGGTATTTTAAAAATTTTCTAGCATTCCGTGGCCCTTGAATGTGATAAACAACATAAACCTTGATATAAAGCTCCCATGTTATCGGTGGTATTTTGAAGGTTTAAGCCTAATTTTCCGTCCAAAGTACCTGTAATTTAGCATTCCAGGATTTTTTTAGAGTGGCAACAACTTGTTTTGACATAGGCATTTGCTTATCGTAAATGCAGTTTTTTTAAATAATTTTACAGAAAATGTTTGAAATTGGTTAATATGTTGACAAAGCTCCCATATAAATGCTCCTGTCCATTTTCAGTTTGGCATTCCAGATTTCTCGGAATAGAAAATATATTTCCACAACTTGTTTTGGTACAAGTACATGTTTCGACCCGGAAATTTTTTAATATAGGACCATGTTCTGAAAATAATTTTAACATATGTGTTCATGCGGGTCTATGCTATTACATGGCTCTGGACTATTACATGGACCCCACCCCATTTTAAATTTGTTGATGGTCTAGGCAGCATTTTTTGATTTTAGTACTTATATGTTGAATTTGAGTATTATACATTGCACAAAAACATTTCATTTGAATTTCAAATATCGTAGCCATATATACCAACCGAAGTGGTTCTTAGTATAGGTCTCCCATCGCGTCCATTTCCGCCTGATTACACATTCATATCCATTGACTTTACGATCGTTTAAAATCTATTCTTTACGCACCACGTGTATGAAGAGGACTAGAGTAATATTTAAAGTGGTTTAATTTTTTCTATCCTTTAGAAATAGAAGGTCATTCTAAATAAATAAAATCAGTCGGGAATTTATTGCGACTGGGTCTATAGTGGGCCTATATAAAAACATGAACCTATATCTATGTATGTATATAGATTCTATTCTATTTTAGAATATGGACCTATAGTGAATAGATTTTATTTGGAAAATCCTAAAATATTAAATTACAGCCTTATCGGATGGAAAATGCGGCTACGAACATCAAAATATCTGAAAGGGGTGATGCTATATCAAAACATGGGTCTATATAAAACATTTTCTCTGTTGATGTCTTCATCATCCAAGAATTTGGAATGCAAGATGTGTATCAGAACTTAAAATGGACATAAACCACTTTGAAAATCAACGATTCATATATTCTGTATTGCCAATTCTGTTAAAGAAGCGTATGAGAAATATTCGAACTTCCGAATGTTGGAGATACCAGTATATAGGAACCATATTTTAGGATGAATATATAAAATATTTTAAAACCAGTAAGGAAAGTAGTAAAGTCGTACTGGACCGACTATATGATACCCATCACCACTTTGGGTAGGGGAGACTGGGGCACCTTCGGCATCGGGGCACCTTCGGCAATCGCGTTTTCGATATGAAGCTCTCACCGTACATCACTAGTTTCGATACATAGGTATCGAATATCGAAATAAATAACTGACACAAAGTTTGAAATTTCTAGCTAATAAACTTATTTAGATACATGGGTTTTTATATTTTTATAGATGTTTCTGTAATATTTCAATTCCACTTCGTAAGTATTTCGCGTATAAAACTTTTTAAATTTTTAAGACAATAGTATTAAAAAGTAGTTAACTACGATGTGTATTATTATAGAAATGTTTAAAAATATAATGTTTTTAAAAACTGATCGAAAAAAATGAAAAAACTATAAAAAGTACATTCGGGGTACATTCGGCATTTTAAAGTGGGGCACATTCGGCTATATGCAGATTGTGCAATATTATTTCCTTAAAATGTTTTTGAGTTTGTCTTTAAAACTAATCCTTTAATATGGTCCGAAATTGCATATATAATATCAAATGCACTTGTATTGACGAAAATGCGATAGAAAACCCTTATTTCTGATGTTGTGTGCGAGCTTGAGATGTAAACGTACGCCGTTAGAAAATAAAGCCCTATAATTCAAACATTGTGTGGCGTATTAAAACCAAATAGAGCCTTTAGAGGATCAGAATTTCAACCAGACTGATAGCGATGACAGTTACCCGGCTATGACTATGTTGCCGAATGTGCCCCATCAAATGCCGAAGCTACCCCGGGTTGGGGCACATTCGGCGTATTTGACTTTTTTTACAAAACTGTAAATTTTTTTAACTAATACTATTTTTGTATATCTTTTTGGTACTATTTTTTATAATTAAGTGTCTGAGGACAATAATCAGCCATAACGTTGTTATATATGTTGAATAAGTACTGAGATATAGAGCTCTAAAAAAAAGTGCCGAAGGTGCCCCAGTCTCCCCTACATTCATCATATGTATCCCAACAAACGTCGCCTTTTCGAAGGAATACTAATTTCAGTACGTTGTGTCAATAAATTTACATTAAATAGGACGAAAATATATATGGGACCTATAACTAAATCTTAACCGATTTTCACGAAACTTAGGACACATCATTCTTCACCTAATTCAGTACCCTATGGCAAATTTCGGGCAAATCGAAAGAAATATAGGGACTTTAACGCATAATTCACATAAAATCAGACGAAACTGTATATGGGAGCTATATCTAAATGTGAACCGATTTTCACGAAACTTTGCACACATCATTCTAGACATTATTCATTACGCTGTGCCAAATTTCGTGCAAATCGAAAGTTATATAGGGATTTTGGTGCACCATTTTCATATAATCGGACGAAACTATATACGGGAGCTATATCTAAACCTGAAACGATTTTTTCGAAACATAGCACACATCATTCTGGACCTAATTCAGTACCCTATGCCAAATTTCATGTAAATCGAAAGACATATAGGGACTTTGGTGCCCCATTTATCTTAAATTGGACGAAAATATATATGGGAGCTATGTCTTTATCTAACCCGATTTTTTCGAAACACTAAGACAATTTAGCACCCTATGCAAGGTGCTCCATTTACATTAAATCAGACGAAACTATATATCGGAGCTATATCTAAATATGGACCGATTTTATCGAAACTTAACAGACATCACTCTAGGCTCTATTCAGTACGTTATGCCAAATTTGGTGCAAATCGACAGATATATAGGGGCTTTGGTACACCATTTACCTTAAATCGGACGAAAATATATATGGGAGCTATATCTAAATCTGAACCGATTTTTCCCAACTTCAATATGGTTAGTCCTTGGGCCAAACAAATGAGCTGTGCCAAATTTCATCCAAATCGATTTATAAATTCGAGCTGTACTTTGTTTACAATTTAACACCAACAGACGGACGGACATGGATAAATCGACTCAGAAAGTAATTCTATGCATATTCTCAAAAGGAACTATGGGTCGTTTCCTTTTGCCTGTTACAAACATATGCACAAAGACATAATATCCTGTACCACAGTGTGGTGAAGGGTATAACTAGGATATAAAAATACTTGCCACAATGTAGTGTAGGATGCAAACACTATTTGTATTAGTTTCTTTCCCAGCCTCTGTTACGGATTTTAATTGAAGGATTTGTATCAGTCAAGGTTTTCTCTCTTTTTTGGGGAATTTTTATTAGCCATAATATTAGACAGGAATCACAAACGAGATATTATTGTTATTGCCTTTGTTGTTATTTTTCATTTTCTAAAACAAAAACGCTTAACTTAAAATTTATTGTCATTTTATTCTTTAAATTCAAATAAATTACGTCCAGATGATGTTGACGATTATTGTCATTCGAACAAAAAACAAGGGGAATATATTTTGAATGGGCTCCAATAAAAAATGTCACAAATGTGATTTATATGACAAGCAAATAATATGTATTGAAAGTTAACTTGTTGTTCTTTTGTGTGAATGTAAATTTTGTGCGGGAATTTAATTTAAATTTTAATTGAAATTTAAAACGAATTTATTAGGAATCGATTTCGATTAGGTTATAAATTGGCAAATAAATTTAGAAGTTTATAACGATCGAAATTTCGGTACAAAATTTTATTAACAAATTGAGTACAATATTTATAATAATATTTAGACCCCTCAAGATTTTTATTGAAGACCCCATAAAATACATTCCATATAAAGGATTTAGTCACTCCTGTCTCTCAGCACTCAACCTCCAACATCACCCCAAAAAAATCTATTTAAATTAGTTTTCTAAATGAAACTAATTTGTCAAACAAAATCGTAAGTCTCCTCCCCCAAGTTAATCAAACCACCCGCGGTCATATGTCTGTCAATGCGCACACATGTATGTATGCCGAACAATCTCCTTAATCACCCAACAAATCTGCCAACATCTCCGCATAATATCCGGTCTTTTTCGCATCATTAACAGAGCGTAGCATCCCCACAGAATATTTTCTAAAAACAATTTCATTCCACAAAATGTTGGTTACAACGACATTTGTTCGCTCATTCATTCATTATTAACTTTTTCCAGAAAAAAAAAGAAATAACTGAAAATAATTTTTACAAAACGCCTCAAGGACATGATTAATTTTTCTGCATAACTTCTTTTGATCTCTGAACAGTAAATTGATCGGTGGAGTGGTAGTGGCGGTGGTGCCTTACTGGTTTGGTATTAACTGGCCGTGGGCCATCACAACTTGAACATCCTGCTGCTGCTGCGCTCCAAAAGAAAAAAAATACTTCGCCAAACCGAAAAAATGGTAACATTATTAAATGTCACAAACGGATATAGCCCAGAGGGCAGAGGGAAGGGGGATGTTTATTCAACTTCAACTTAAATTCTAATGACAAAATCAATTTTCATGCGTATGACCAACGGATTGGGGGTTACAATATAAAATGCCATTGCAAATTACGACGATGTTGTTGACGTTGTAACTGATGATGACGATGATGACCCTTGTTGAAATGATTTATGCAGCCGTTAGCGGTTTGAGAGTGAACATATGCAGCCATATTGAAATGTAAACTGTCAAAGAATATAGGAAGAAACACATCATTTGCAAATGTTGTAATTGGAAATAAATGTGGCTGGATTGTTGTTTTGTTTTTGATGAATTTTGGATATAAAAGATTAACCCAACAAATTTTTAACATGTAAATGAGCATTTGACTGCACGTTTCTAAAGAAAAATGCAGATCTTCGTCAAGACCCTCACCGGTAAGACCATCACTTTGGAGGTCGAACCTTCCGACACCATTGAAAATGTCAAAGCCAAGATCCAAGACAAAGAAGGTATCCCCCCAGATCAACAACGTTTGATCTTCGCTGGTAAACAATTGGAAGATGGTCGTACCTTGTCCGACTACAACATCCAAAAGGAATCCACCTTGCATTTGGTACTCCGTCTTCGTGGTGGTATCATTGAACCTTCATTGCGTATTTTGGCCCAAAAATACAACTGCGATAAGATATTCTGCCGTAAGTGCTATGCTCGTCTCCATCCTCGTGCTACCAATTGCCGCAAGAAGAAGTGTGGTCACACCAACAACTTGCGTCCCAAGAAGAAGTTGAAGTAGATTATTACACCCGTACGTGGACGACGACCAATATGTTATTGTTGTCGCTATTTCAAATGCTCTGGGAGCGGCTATCATCTTGGCTCCCTTTTTCTTTTTTCTATGTATAAATTTTAAGTTAGTGCTTTAGAATTAATAATTAATTCTTTGTACTCAACCTACAAATAAATAACATCGGTCCCGATCCATGATCCAAGATCTTGAACATCATCAATGGAGATCATTTTCGGTTGAATTTCGGATCATTTTCTTCAAGAGTCCAATAAGCAAAGGCATGACTTTATTGATAATCTTGTGCTAACTAAATTTTATATGCCTTAAGATCCAAGTCTTCATGTAAAATATGGTTTGGGGAATTTCCAACTACAAAGGACGGCAAGAAATGTTTGCCCATTGGTTTTCTTCAACACTTTGGGCTACAGGTAGACTTACCATCAGTTGTTCTGAATCCCGTGCATTTGGGTTTATTCTTCATATTACTAACAAGTTTCAACAGTTCAGATTTCTATACCCTTCACAACACTGTAGTACAGGAGGGTATTATGTGCATATGTTTGTAACAGGCAAAAGGAATCGAGATAGACCCATGGTTCTTTTTGAGAATATGCATAGAATCACTTTCTGAGGCGATTAACGCATGTCCGCCCGTCCATGTATTTTTGTGAACAAAGTAAAGGTCGCATTTATGATGCGATTTGGATGAAATTTGGCATAGGTCACTTATTTAGCCCAAGGACGAACCCTATTGAAATTGGGAAAAATCGGTTCAGATTTAGATACATCTCCCGTATATATTTTCGTCCGATTTAATGTAAATGGTGTACCAACGTCCCTATATATCTCTCGATTTGCACAAAATTTGGCACAGAGTAATGAATTAGGTCTAGGATGATGTGTGTTAAGTTTCTTGAAAATCGGTTCAGATTTAGATATAGGTCCCACATATATTTTCGTTCGATTTAATGTAAATGGTGCACCAAAGTCCCTATATATCTTTCAGTTTTCACGAAATTTGACACAGAGTAATGAATTAGGTATAGAACGACGTGTGTTAACTTTCCTGAAAATCGGTTCAGATTTAGATAAGCTCCCATATATATTTTCGTAAATGGGGCACCAAAGTCCCTATATATCTTTAAATTTTCACGAAATTTGGCACAGAGTAATGAATCAGGTATAAAATGACGTGTGTTAAGTTTCCTGAAAATCGGTTCAGATTTAGATATAGCTCCCATATATATTTTAGTCCGATTTAATGTAAATGGTGTACCAAAGTCCCTCGGTTTGCACAAAATTTGGCACAGCGTAATGAATTAAGTCTAGAATGATGTGTGTTAAGTTTCCTGTAATCGGTTCAGATGTAGATACAGCTTCTATATCTGACCAAATGAAAAACTTAGTATCGGTTACAGAATGACATGTTTATGGATCCAATTTCATTTTACTGCTTCTGTTAGAGTTCATATGTTGAATATACCCAAAGTGGTGAATGGTATAGTCGGCCCGCCCGAATTTACTGCTTTCCTTACTGGTTCCATCTATTTCTGGCCATCCGTTTCAATTGCAGGTTTTGATTATATCTTTATAATTAAAAGACTAAAGCTAGAATCATTAAACTTTGGGTAAGGGTCACTCTTAGTCCGAAGGTGATAGATTAGGCTGGGTTTTGAAAGTTCGTATTAGAACGGCACGGAAAGTATCAGTTGTATTTGGAGAACCGGTAGAGCTAGAACCTCTAAATTTGGAATGAGGGTCCTGATGGAGTGTAGGATAGATGCATGGTATAATTATTACAAGGAAGGTCACAGCTACCAACTGATTACAATTTTTTTCTCAAGGTGGCTTATTCCATCAAATCAAAACAAATATTTTGCCTTTCATGTGTTGAAAAAATTTCAAATAAACTCATCCACTTGTTGCGTATATTTATGTTATATTTGGCAGAAGAAGCTTCCATGTACATAGTTGCTTATTTGTTATTTACCTCAAGCTGTCCTATCATGTATTATGAATAGATGTACCTAAAATTTGAGCTATAATCATCAGAAAATTATAAAATCTACTATATTTGTAGTAGAATTTCGTTATGTATGTATATGAAAATTACTAAATGTTACTATATTTAGTACAATTTGAATTTGGGTGAACTGATCGAGCTGGAATACTGAATTTAAAATTAAGATTACTGTTGGAGTGTAGGATTGGTATATGTGGGAAGTTTTGTAAATTCGTACTTATGTGTAAATTCGGTACAATTTCAATTTGGGTGAACCAATCTGGCTGGATCCTGAAATTGGGAAATATGATTTCTACTGATTTTTGAGGTAGGTACATGTTGAAATTTATTTTAAAGTGTACTAAATATGGTAAAATTAGGATTTGAGTGAACCTATATAGCTGCAATCAGGGACGTACGGGGGGGCAGGATGCCCGGTAATGTAAAAAAATCCCCGATCATAAAAAAATTGGTGGAGAATATGCCAAACCACATTAAAATATATATCCCATAAAGTAAATGTTCAAAATGACGCATCGAAAATGGTGGTCAATGTTTTTCTACCCTTCACCACTCTGTGGTACAGGATACTATGGAATTATGCATATATTTGTAACAGTTGAAAGGATTAGAAATAGACACATGGTTCCTTTAGAGAATATGCATAGAATACTTTCTGAGAAAATCGGTTCAGATTTAAATATAGCTCCCATAATAGTTCAGTCCGAGTTGATATAAATGGATCACCAAGCTGCCAAATTTTGTTTGATCGAGACGAAATTTTGCACAGAGTACTGAATGTAGTCGAGAAGTTTTGTTGAGATTGGTTCAAATTTAGATATAGCTCACATATATAGCTGGTGCACCATACTGTCAATGTTTTTCCGAATGAGACAAAAGTTTGCACAGCTTATTGAATAAGGTCCAAATTGATGTATGCGAAGTTTTGTTGGTTTTGTTTTAAATATAGCTCACATATACTTTTCATCACAGATCCTGTTCTATTTGCACGATATTTTGTTGTTGATATCGGTTCAGATGCAGATATAGCTCTCTCATATATTTTGTCCGATTTTATGCAAATGGAGGAGCCTATGTCTATTCGCTTTATATGAAATATAGCTTTCATATATATTTTCATCTGATTTCATCTAAATCATGTACCAAATAACTACCCTAAAAATTGATCCAGTATTGGTCATTTTAAAGAGGAATTTTGATTTTCTTCCTAGTGAGATCCAAAAATATCACGTTGAAGCTTATATATCCTAAATCGGCAATACAACATATTACACCCTATTTCGAGGTTTATGTTATCAAATCGATTTTATATGGATAGTCCTACAATACTTTAAACACGTGGGTAAATACTTATATCCAAGCAATAATGTATCGATGAAGGTCCATGAAATTAGCAGATTCGATAGAAAAACTTGTCCAAAATACCGATGATTGTGATTTCATCAGACAGACCGTCATGACTAAATCGACGTAGAATTTTATTCTGATCAATAATATATATATACTTTACGGAGCCTCAGGTCAATATTTTTACTCCACCAAGTGGTGGATGTCGAATTCAACTTTATGAACGAAGCAATACATTCGGACAATATGATGTACTTAAACCTTCTTCGGATCTATTTCTTTCGCATCATGTTTTCCTGGAGTAAAAATTTTGGTCTCGGACCAATATTTTGCCGCGTTACAAACACTTGAGCCTCACAATCTAATAATAGCCTCACAACATAGTTATGTAGTTATGTTATAATTATGAATTTATTAATATTTTCAATATCTAATAAAATGTGGGCTAAAATTCTCCATTCAAATATTTTCTTTATTTTATCATTTCTATAAAATTTTGCAATTTTAATAATTAAAACTCTCTAATATTATAATTTATTGTCAGACGCGCTATCAGCGCTAAAAGTAACTGTCACAACAGTCTAATGACATGTGGGCTATCAGGTAATACAGCAGCATATCGTACATATGGACCGACATATTTCCATAAATGGTTACATGATGACAAACAGCATTTAACTATGACTCATAAAATTTTGCATTAATTGCTACACTAACGCCTAGGTTTTTTCCTCAGGCATATACTTGTAGATCTAGTGTGCGTGGAATTTGAAATAAATGACAGTAGCAATTGCAAATTTCAAAAAAGAAAAAAAATTGTAGTGCATAAAAAACACATTCAAATATGGTTTAAATGACATTATACAACTGTCAACCTTTTTTGTATAGATTTTCGCTTTCATTTGCTTGCAAAAAGTTGCACACTCACGCACACACACACATGTACCAGTGTCACCAGTGAATTAAATCGCAACACTTCGCTGAATTGAAATGACAAAAAGCCAACAACAACAGCAATACCAAAACAAGTTAATAACAATTTATGGCCTGACTCAATTGACAGCATAATTTGTGCCTTTTATTTGTTGTTTTTTTTTTCTTTTCTCAGTTTTGTTTTTTGCAATTTTAATTGCCTGACAATTTGAAATACAAATGTTATAAATTTAAATTTAAGTCAAATATCAACACAAGAAACATTATTCTCCCACTTAAATGATTGTTTATTATGGCAAATAAGGCGGGCGCACACAAATGCGAACGATCGTTCGAGCAGTCGGGAATGTGAGGCGTTTTAGTGATAACAAATGAAAAATATTTATATGTTATTCGGTTCGATCGAAATTATGATCGGATCGAATAAAATATACCCTTCACCAAATAATTCTTTATAAAAAATACGGATAGTCTTAAAAATATGGGCTGAAATCGTTATTTAGGCACAATATAAAAACATGAATAAATTGAGGGTATTAAAAGAGCAACGAAACATAATATGGATGGATATAGATTTGAGAGTGGGTAATTTCCCTATTAGAAACCCAATATTATAATTACAGGCACTTCGACATCATAATGTTAAATTTTGTTCGATACCAGTAAGGAAGGAGAAAAGTTGGGCGGAATCGACTACATAGGATATAATATAGTCGGCGCCGTCCAACTTATTCTGATGACCTAAAATGCGCCAAGATCAAACCACGAATACATTGTGAGCCATTAATAAGCAACTAAGGCTTTATTTGTTGCAAACTAATAGGCTAGGACCTTAAAATACCGAAAATCGACCGATATCGATTCATTATTCCCCCATTAGAAACTCGAAATTAAATATAGACACTTGGACTTTTAACTTTGGGACTTGATCTATATTATAATGTTTATTTCTAAGGTTAGAATCGTAAAAACATGTTTAATGCATCCATTTGGGGTCGATTTCTTAATTCCAGAAGTTGATTGTATTTTCTGAAAATATATGATGACCACTTAATATAAGGCGATCCAATGTCCCCAATGCTTTAATTCAGTTGGACTTTTCGAACCCTTTACAGGAGGTAATTATGTTTTGAACTTTAGTGATAAAACAATTTGGTTATTCTTGAAATGCATTACTGGACCAAAGCTGAATCATCCTATTATAAGCTAACGATAGTAGTATCCTGCTATTCTAGAACATCACGATTATTTTCTTATTAATCACAATTTTTTCCAAGGAATATTTTGTTTTTTGTTATCCAAATGAAAATGAAAATACTTTTTCAAACGAATTTCCTTTATATACGTACATATGTTTCGTTGTTATGAAGGTTTAGCTACCTTATCTTATTGAGTATACCCTCAGCCTTATTTACACTATGCTACAGTTAAAATATGCCTCATCCAAATATTGGTTTTAGACTGAAGTTCGAAGATAGATGGTCCACTCCATCTGGTACCTACCCAAAAATACATACCCACATATAAAACCCCGTCGCAAAAGTGGTTGCCGTAGTATTTCAACTTACTTCGTGCTTCCACTTTGTTAAGTTTTATTGAAATCGGTTCAGATTTAGATATAGCTCCCATATATATTTCAGTACGATTTTATGTAAATGGTGCACCAAAGTCCCCATGTATTTTCTGATCGGTTTAGGTATATATATATATATATATATATATATATTCGTCCGATTTAATGTAAATAGTGCACCAAAATCTATCCTTCGATTTGCACAGCGTATGAGCATAAGTGTAAGTGTTAAATGTTGTGTGTTAAATATCGTGAAAATCGGTTCAGATTTAGTTATAGCTCCCATATTTATTTTAAAATAGTGCACCAAAGTCCCTTTATATCCTTCCATTTACACGAAATTTGTCGTAGCTTACTTAATAAGGCCTACAATGATAAGTGAATTTATGATAATTGTGCACCAAAGTCCCTGTATATCATTCGATTTTCACGAAATTTGGCATAGCGTACTGAATTAAGCCTAGAACGATGTGTGTTAAATTTCGTGAAAATCGGTTTATATTTAGATATAGGTCCCATATATATTTCCGTCCCATTTTATGTAAATAGTGTCCAAAGTCCCTCTATATCTTTCGATTTCCACGAATTTTGGGATAGTGTAGTCTAGAATAATGAGTGGTAAGTTTCTGGAAAATCGGTTCAGATTTCCATATAGTTCCCATATATATTTTTGTCTGATTAACTGTAAAAGGTGCACCAAAGACCCTATATATCTTTCGATTTGCACACAATTTAGCAAAGAGGTTCTATATATTTTCTTCCGATTTGATGTAAATTGTGCTCTAAAGAGCCACAATTTGTCCGATTGTCCAATTTTGTATAATGAACAGTAGTTAATATAAATTAATCTCTGGTAAGTCTCGTTGAAATCGCTTCAGATTTACATATAGCTTCTACATTTGATATATATTTTCGTCCGATTTTACACAAAATTTTGAACAACGCACTGCGATGTTTGTTAGGATTCACCCGTTCAATATACCCAAAGTAGTAAAGTGCTCAATGTCTCCCATATGCAATTCGGCTTTCTTATAATAGTCCTGTATAATTTACAGTATGTAGTTCCTATCCCAATTTTTCAACCTGAACGTCTGAAATTTTGTATTCGATTTTCTTAATATATAATCAACCTACTAGCACACAACTGTCAAAATTGTGCTAAAAATTCATATATCATACGAACAGAGTACTTGATTTAAACCAAACCTTGCTCAACCTAATATTGGAACCAATCCTGCATAATGTTGAAAGATGGAGCTTATTCGTATTCTCCTCCCAGTAACTCTCCCATAAAGAGTTAAAATATCGAACATTTTTATATCTCATATGAAGTGGAAGGAATATCAAAATTGCAACCAAACTTTTTACAAGTCTAGATCAAGTCGGAAAATGCAACTATTTGAATAGAGTGTCCGACTTGATCGCAACGTTGCAATTGTAGTATTTTTTTCCAACTCTATATAAAGTACGTTTGAATGGAGAAATGTATTGTACATCGTAATATTTTACTAAACCTACATTAAATCGGAGTAGGAGATCTCTAGGGAAACTTCATGTGGTATAAATTTAATGCAATTGTAGGCTATATAGTTCTAAAATATCTGGTACTGCCCTTTAAACCATCAGAATTTCGAATTATTAAACATTTAATAGAAAGTGTTCTACCTTGACACTGGATAATAATTTCGTAGACCTCTGAAAACCATAGCATGTCAAATCTTCTTACAAAAATTATCAATATTGGCTCACGTTTTGGTATTGCTCCCATATAACGTACTTTCCCATTTCCGGTATTTAAAAATCTTTTGCAGCATTTCCCTTCGATGTCGCTGCAATTAGTTATAAAGGGTTTCCGAATATATACACTGCTGTCGTCTTTTTGAACTTTCGATGTTTTCAAATCTGTTCAAATTGATGTTCGACTTTTACCGACTAATGCAAAATGAACTAAAAAAAATGATTTCTATGTCCTACACAACAATATTGTTAGATTATTATGAAGACCCCCATTGTTTTCGATAAAGATAGTTTCATATAAAAATTGATAAAGATCTATCGATATTTGGTGGGTCAAATGGACCCTACATTTTTTGTGAAAAATGGCAAAATTTACTTACTATGGTGTATATGTGCCACACCAATTAATAGAAAAAATGCCATCTGCGAAGCCTTGGAAAAACGATCGTGGCCAAAGAGCGGTGAAGCACATAAAACGGAGGCCAAACCAGGACTAACGGCCCGGAATGTTCTGCTACACATTTGGTGGGATTGGAAGGAGATTATTTATTATGTGTTGCTTCCATATGATCAAGAAGAGAGCAGAATTGGCCGGAATTGGCCAACAGGAGAGATATCGTGTTCCATCAGGACAATGCTACACCACACACATCTACAGTGACTCGCCAGAAACATCGGAGCTTGATTGGGAATTTTTAATGCATCCTCCATGCAGTCCGGACTTGACACCTAGCGATTATCATATTTTCCTTGCATTGCTAAATTTTTTTAATGATACAAAATTGGTATCTAGGGAGGATTGTGAATATCGACTACTAGAGTTTTTTGCAAATAGAGAGCAGGACTTCTAGTTCATACAACAAAACGGTGCATATTTGACATTCCCAAGCATGTTAAATAAAATCATATAGATCATATGAAAATAATGTATTTCCTTTTCCCAAACCTAATATATACAAATAGGTCTAAAATTTCAAAATTCCAGCTTCAAATGTTTCTTCCTCCTCTATTTGCCAGACCAACATTTGCGAAAATATATGGAAAATATTCATTTATTTCGTCTTCTGTCGTCTTTATTACTTCCTTAATTTCGATC
Organism: Musca vetustissima; assembly: GCF_032173495.1. Classification (NCBI taxonomy): domain Eukaryota; kingdom Metazoa; phylum Arthropoda; class Insecta; order Diptera; family Muscidae; genus Musca; species Musca vetustissima. The sequence continues at coordinate 35,924 of NW_026882446.1, forward strand.
TACCAATACCTATACCGTTATTCCAATTCTTAATTATCCCACCTCATATCTATAATTGACTATGGCTATAAATGTTAATACATATATTTCTTTTATTTTATTACCATTTTTAACTTGACTTGTCTGTTTTTGTTTTATTTTTTTTATAACATTTAGACAAATATTCAAACTAATGGTACTCCCAAAAAATCGGAAAAATATGATGTTGAATACAAATTTTGCATTAATTTGATTGGCTTCCATTTTGTATATCCACATGGGTCGAATGTGAATGAAACCCATAAATTCACTTGATTACGATTTATTTCAACAATTCCAAAATTAACATCCCAAAAAAGCAGCAGAAACAGAAACCTATTCGAACTTCATTGTCATGGGTGATCATAAAAATAAGCAATAATTAATTCAAAGATATATATTTTGTGCGGAGTGGTATAAGTGGATGTTTCGAATTTATGGATGACTGTTTTATTTGTACGAAATATTAATGGAAATTTAACATCGATTTAAAAAAAAAGATTGCAAAGAATTTTAATGTATTTTATTGTATAATTCACTTGTCTTGTTGGGCTATAAAAACTCTAAAAATGGTTGTCGGTCGGTCGTTCGTTTTTATACCCTTCACCACACTGTGGTACAGGGTATTATGTCTTTGTGCATATGTTTGTAACAGGCAAAAACAATCGAGAGAGACCCATGGTTCCTTTTGATAATATGCATAGAATCACTTTCTGAGTCGATTTATGCATGTCCGTCCGTCTGCTGATGTTAAATTGTAAGCAAAGTACAGGTCGCATTTATAATCCGATTTGGCTGAAATTTGGTACAGCTCATTTATTTGGCCCATGGACGAACCCTATTAAAAGTGGGAATAATCGGTTCAGATTTAGATATAGCTCCCATATATATTTTTGTCCGATATTCGGACTTTAGTCCCTGCAAATCATTCGATTTGCACGAATTATTGCATAGCGTACTGAATTAAGTCTAGAATGATATGTGCTAAGTTTCGTGAATATCGGTTTAGATTTAGATATAGCTCCCATATATAGTTTCGCCCGATTTTTAGTAAATGGTGCACCAAAGTCCCTGGAAATCTTTCGATTTGCACGAATTTTGGCATAGCGTACTGAAGTCTAGAATGATGTGTGCTAAGTTTCGTGAAAATCGGTTCAGATTTAGATATAGCTCCCATATATAGTTTCGCCCGATTTTATGTAAACAGTGCACCAAAGCCCCATATATCTTTAGATTTTAGGATATCGTACTGAATAAAATCTAGAATGATGTGTGCAAAGTTTCGTGAAAATCGGTTCAGATTTACATTTACCTCTATATATACTTTCCTTACTGGTATTTTTTTTTTTCAAAAAGTCTATGTAATTAACAGATTTTTTCGCTCGATGCAATGTTCTGTGTCTTTTATCTACAGGATATTGTACACATTATCATTTCTTGAATGTACCCAAAGTGGTGAAGGGTATCATATAGTCGGCTCCGTTCGACTGTTGATCTTTCCTTACTGGTTTTATTGATGAGATGTTTTAAGTTAGTTGTCACCACAAAAATGACACTAGGGTTGCCGAAATATTATAAACTTTAAAATTGGGAAACAAAATCAAAAAAATAAAATGAAAAACCAGTAAGGAGAGTAGTAAAGTCGGACGGGGCCGACTATATGATACCCTTCACCACTATGGGTATATTAAACAGGACTATTAGCATGAAATGGGATGGAATAAAATATGTGATATATTTCTAAATGACAAAAGTATGTAAATCGACTTCAAACTAATATAAATAGGTCATCCGTTGGCTATGTCTGTACTTCTAGAAAACGCAACTACGTTATTCCATGCTCAATTTTGTACGTTGTGCAAAATGTGATGTCAATCACATTTGATGCCCAATTTACTTAAAATCGTTCGAAAATATATATGGAAGCTCTATCCAAATATTAAGCGATTTCAAACAAACTTGTCACAGCTTAGGTTATATTAATTTCAGAACGTTCCTGGTTCCCTGGTGAGTCAATTATTTAAAATCAATCTATAATAAAAGGGAGCTATATCTAAATCTGGACCGATTTTCTCGAAACTTGGCAGAGACCACCGTAGGCTTAATTCAGTACGTTATGCCAAATTTCGTGCAAATCGAAGGATACATAGGGACTTTGGTGCACCATTTACATAGAATCGGACGAAACTATATATGGGAGCTATATCTAAATCAGGACCGATTTTATCGAAACTTGGCTGACATCACTCTAGGCTCAATTCAGTACGTTGTCCCAAATTTCGTGCAAATCGAAGGATACATAGGGACTTGGGTGCACCATTTACATAGAATCGGACGAAACTATATATGGGAGCTATATCTAAATCAGGACCGATTTTCTCGAAACTTGGCTGACATCACTCTAGGCTCAATTCAGTACGTTGTGCCAAATTTCGTGCAAATCGAAGGATACATAGGGACTTTGGTGCACCATTTACATAGAATCGGACGAAACTATATATGGGAGCTATATCTAAATCAGGACCGATTTTCTCGAAACTTGGCTGACATCACTCTAGGCTCAATTCAGTACGTTGTGCCAAATTTCGTGCAAATCGAAGGATACATAGGGACTTTGGTGCACCATTTACATAAAATCGGACGAAGCTATATATGGGAGCTATATCTAAATCAGGACCGATTTTCACGAAACTTGGCAGACATCATTCTAGGCTCAATTCAGTACGTTATGCCAAATTTCGTGCAAATCGAAGGATATATAGGGACTTTGGTGCATCATTTACATGAAATCGGACGAAACTATATATGGGAGCTATATCTAAATCTGGACCAATTTTCACGAAACTTGGCAGACATCATTCTAGGCTCAATTCAGTACGTTATGCAAAATTTCGTGCAAATGGAAATGTATATAGGGACTTTGGGGCACCATTTACATGAAATCGGACGAAACTATATATGGGAGCTATATCTAAATCAGGACCGATTTTCACGAAACTTGGCAGACATCATTCTAGGCTCAATTCAGTACGTTGTGCCAAATTTCGTGCAAATCGAAGGATACATAGGGACTTTGGTGCACCATTTACATGAAATCGGACGAAACTATATATGGGAGCTATATCTAAATCTGGACCGATTTTCAGGAAACTTGGCAGACATCATTCTAGGCTCAATTCAGTACGTTATGTCAAATTTCGGGCAAATCGAAAGACATATAGGGTCTTTGGGGCACCATTTACATGAAATCGGACGAAACTATATATGGGAGCTATATCTAAATCTGGACCGATTTTCTCGAAACTTTGCAGACATCACTCTAGGCTTAATTCAATACGTTGTGCCGAATTTCGTGCTAATCGAAAGATATATAGGGACTTCGGGGCATCATTTACATGAAATCGGACGAAACTATATATGGGAGCTATATCTAAATCTGGACCGATTTTCACGAAACTTGGCAGACATCATTCTAGACCTAAATGATTACACTGTACCAAATTTCGTGCAAATCGAAAGATATATAGGGACTGTTTACATTAAATCGGTTAAATATTTATATGGGAGCTATATCTAAATCTGAACCGATTTTTCCCAATTTCAATAGGGTTCGTGCTTGGGCGAATAAGTGACCTGTGCCAAATTTCATCCAATTCGGATCATAAATGCGACCTGTACTTTGTTTACAATTTAACATGCACAGACAGACAGACGGACGGACGGACATGCATAAATCGATAATGAATAAGATCCACCATATAGTTTTTTTTCATGTTTTGACTCAGGATTCTGCAGTCGAATTTTATTTCCAACTTCGACTGAACTCACTGCAATATATATCAGGATTCTGAGTCGGATTATGTCTTAATATCGACTGATTTGACACTATTTCGAATTTTTGTGTTGGTATTTTGAATTTATTTCCAATTTTTAGAATTTTAGAAATATATTATTTATTAATCCCTCTAATTAATTACACACCTCAATTCAAACTCACCTATTAATCTTGTATTTTTACACACCTTTGGCAACCCTACATATTTTCATTTAATTTGATTACCATACAAGAAAAAACAGCAACTTAGTTCAACAATAAAATCCATTAATATTTACCATTTAACAAAAGTTTATGTTCGCCGTTGTCTTTTTCTGCTTCATTAATTACTTTACCATAATTTTTGTGAGTTTAAGGGTTTTTCGCTGTTGAATTTTAATTTATATGTATGTCACTCTGGTGTGGTCATCTTCATTACCATACACTCTATTTCGTTTGAAAAGAAGCATACAGACAAACAATGTGTCAAATTATATCACGAAAAGTCATAAAATTAAAAACTTTACGAGCATTATATGTATGATGATTATTTAAGTTTTGGACGGGAAATTAATCTATGGGAACAGTGGTTAAGTGGGGTTATTGACAAATATATATTGGGGCTAGTAATACGAGTAGGTAAACCCAAAGACCGTGTCACCTACCATG
>NW_026882447.1:0-39557 GCF_032173495.1 Musca vetustissima
CAGCGGCATCAGCAGGAGCAGCGGCCACAGCAGCCAACAACCATCATCTGGCGAACCGCAACAACGGCAGCAATGCCCTACAATGGTTATATCCATGCGATATCCAAGTGGATCCGACCTCACCAGTCATTGATATGTCAAATTTGAAGGACTTTGAGGTCAGTTCCACCACTGAGAGTCAAGGTCAGTACACCACCACGACCCAAAACAAGGGAGATTCTTGCAACAGCTTCGAATATCAGGATCGTTTGGCTTTGGCACAAAGTCAGAAGGCGGCAAACATGTCCCAGGCAACATCGGGCAGCAGTGGCAACCAAAATGTCACCAAGTCACCATTTGAGAGGGAATTGCAAAGACTGCTAAATGAATCGTCGAGAGCAAGGGGATTGACAACAAATCACAATTCGGCTGCTGCCACAGCATCGTCATCAACTGGTGGCAATATCACCTCCGGTTCTATGGGCAATGTTGAGGGTGGCAACACCACCAGCAATAGCAGCAGTCGCAACAACATTGACATCAGTTATTCGGGCAGCAACAGTAAATTAAGTTCCAATGGGTTGAATGTGGCCGCCGGTATTGGAGGCAGCGGTAGTCTGGGTAGCAACGGCAACTTGAGTGGCAGCACACCGCTCAGTGGCAACAACAATCTGAAGAACGTAACCACCGCCATGGCAGTTACAATGCTGGAAGAGCTCAACTCACCGACCAGTGGACAGAGGCAGGGTTCCAAGATACCTGTTAGTACAAGCTTTATGATTGCCAAACATCCTGTGGGTCTAGAGGCTATAAAGGAAATAACCCGCAATAAGAATCCCTCAGAATCCAGTCAAATGTAAGTAGCCGAAAACTAGAAACTAATTATTTGAGTATTTGCAGGAACTGATCTGCTCCTCTTCTTCCACTCCCCCATTGTTATAGGCAAACATCGGATACCGAATCCTGTGAAATTTTGCATGAGACTCGCAACCAATTAAATCTGGCCATGATGGATCACCATCACAATAACAGCATGACCAACAAATCGTCGACCTCAACCAATGGTACAAACTACAATAATTTTCCTCAGCAAATGACAGCGCCACCATCGCAGGGCCACCACCTGCAACAGTCATCGTCGCAGGCATCTACCAAAGAACACAATCATCGTCACAGAGTGCGGCCACGTTCCAAAGAATACGATCAAAGTCACGAGAGTCTCGATCAGTTGCAGGAGTCGGGTGAATCGAAATCGAATGGTCGTTATAATCGGCATCATCATCATCACCACCATCATCATCATCACAATCATAATTCGCATCATACACGTCCCACCCGCAATACGCATCATCATTTGGTCAACAATCACGATCAGGATGATGAACGCGATGATACCGAAGATAATTTGGCCGATGAAGAATTCGAAGATGATGAAGTGGGTCGTGATGTGCGCAAGAAACGTCTAATGCCACCGACGGAATTGGTAAATCATTATCGCAGTGATGATGACGAGGATGATGATCATATTCGTGGTGGACAGCAGTTGGAGGAAGATGATGACGACGAGGACGACGATGAGGATGATCATGAATGTGGTCCTGAAGAGGCATTAGTTGGTGGTGGCGGTCATGGGGATACAGGTCTATTAAATGGTGGTGGTGGTGCTGGCCCGAGCGGTAGTTATCACGATCACCGTTTGGATTCACTGGAAACGAATGTGATAAATGATGAGCTCAAATATGGTGCCGGTCATCATAATCATCAATCGATGGACTCAAATCATTTGGAAAGTCAATCGGAATGGTCAGATGATGATTGTCGTGAGGAGGCGACAGGTGAGTTAGGGTTTCAGGGACTATTAAGGAAAACTTTGGACTACCATTTGCACCCTTTATCACTAGGCTCACCTCTTATTGAGGTTTCCATGCATTTTTTTCCAAACGACTTCTCTTCAGAATATCTCATCCGTTTACATTGTACCTTAATAAGTAATGAGATACTGAACTTTGTTGCATTACTTGGACGCTACACAAAAATTCTGTTATTCTATAAATCTTCCGAAAAATTGTCTTGAAGATTTTTTTTCGGAAAACGCGAAATCAAAATCGTTTCCTAAGTGGGAGCATTCTCCTTGTTTTTATGGAAATTTATCCGCTTCTGAGAGATGATTTGAAAGATTTGACAGCCATTGAAAACCCAAAATATCAAATTAGAGCCAATTTGGTTGGGTATTTTTTATGTTCCTAAGGACCCATATTACCAAAATAATTAAACCTTATCCCCTCAAACTTGTGCTCCAGCAAATTATAAAACACATTCGTTCACAATTTGTCTTACAGGCGGTGCTGAATCCACTGGCTATATAACCGATGAACCCGGTCTAGAAAATATCTCTCTACTTAATGAGGCTGGTCTAACCGATGCCGAAGGTGCTTTATCCGATGTCAATTCTTTATATAATGCTCCCGATGTTGATGATACATCGGTATCGTCGCGTGCCAGTTCAAGACTCCTTAGTTTAGATTCTCTCAGTGGTCTGTATGATTGTGATATGGATTCGAAACATGAAATGGCTATTGTTAATGTCTCCAATAAGATAACTAGTAAATTTGGACCACCACAGCAGCAGCAACAACAACAACAGCAGCAACATCAACAGCAATCACAAAATCATCATCACACACATCCATCACACCAGCAGCAGCAACAACAACAAAGTTAATTAAAATCAAGGAAACTTAATATTATTAATGCATATGTATGTATATTGTACAACAACAACAAACTACCGCCTATATAGTAAATACAACAAACATTGGCGTATTATTATTATTATTCTTATAGATGATATCAACAACATTGCGCGATTAATGTAGTAACTAAAAACTCCAAATAACATTTTTTTAGAATATATTTTTCCTATTTTTCGAAATTTATTAGATTTAGGTGAATAATAACCGTATCGGAAATTGAAACTCCAGTAATATGATTACATGTTTCCTTAGGAGGGGGTTGATGCTTTAAATTTTTTGGAGGGATTTGGAAAAGAAATAGTTGGAGAGAGTACCGTTATGTTGGGCGCCACTGAATATTAATCTGCATAAATGGCCATTTTTGAAACTACTTTTTATTCACTTATTTACGAAATTTTTAAAACAAAAAATTTTGCCACTTAAATTCCTCTATAGTTTTTCGTTGGGCGCCACAGATATATGTAACTTTTTGGAGGAATTTTAAAAATAAATAATTAAAGGGAGTTAGTCAAAATTAAATATTCTTTACAAATTCCAAATTTCTCAGATATTACGTTGGGCGCCACAAAATAATAACAGAATATTAACTTTTTCAAATTTAAATATGGAATATTCCTTACAAATTCCAAATTTCTCAGACATTACGTTGGGCGCCACAGAATATTAACTTTAATGACTTGCGATTTTAAAATATTAAATTTTTATAACTAAAATGTCTTCAAGACTTTTTCATTGAACGCCACAAAATTGTATCATTAAAATATAAGTCCAATAAAATGCTCATAAATCCGGAAGTCTCTGGAGAAAAATCGTTTCGATGCAAACAGGACTGACATTTCTATGTGCAATCATTGTTCCGCTAAGTACTGCAAAATGTCATTAAGATCTTTATCTCCCGGAACAGTATTCGCATAAGGTATTTCATGTTGTAATACGGATTTTTGTATAATTTTTATTGCAAAGCCTCGAGATTTTTTTTTTTTTTTGTAATACAATCGAAATCGTTTATAACGACACCATTTATAACAACATATCGGTTATAATGACCTATCCAAGAGTTCCCAGGAAAGTTCTACCCATTATTTGATATCGTTTATAACGACATATCGTTTATAGCGATCCATTTCGCAGGTTCTTCTTCGCCATTGTTATAAGCGATTTCGACTGTGTAACAAATTAAATTTTCAACGTTAACTTCTCATAGCATCCGAATTTAATTAATTCATCCCTATTCGTTAAACGGTAAAGATCGTTACTGTGAAATTCGTTGGGCGCCACACATAGTCATCATGATTTTTCAGAAATCAAATATTCCGTAAAACCTTAAACAGCAATATTTCAATATTTGCATTTATACATTTGGTCATATATTGGACACCAAAACTCATTGGGCGCCACCTGGCAAATTTTTTAACGTAATATAACAAATTAAATTTCAATATAAAACTTCTGATATCACCCAAATATCAAAGAGTCCAAATAAATGTCATTTATAACCCCCTTTGAATTCATAGATTAGGTTATTTGTTGTGCGACAAAAATCGTTGGGCGCCAAATAGGGATTTTAACGCTGATGGTGTACTTCAGCTTCTGACATTATTATTATTTAAGGTCTATGATGTCGTTGAACGCCAAAAAATGTTGGGCGCCTAAAATTGTCAACTAAATTTTTCATATATGAAATATTCACTACAATCAACATTGTTTTGAAAATAATTGTCCTGCATATGCGGTTTGGAAGTAATATATGAGGGTTTTTATTGGACACCAAAAACGTTGGGCGCCAGCTGGGGATCTTACGCTGATGAAACAAATTTCTGCCGTGAACTTCTAATACCTATAAATTTATACATTCGGTTAATTGTATGGCCACGTTGGGCGCCATTAGGGTATTTTATTGCAGATATAAAATATTAAATTTCCTACCAAAACTTCTGACAGCGTTCGAATTTATTGTCCATAATATATGTTTCTATAGCGGTTGCCATTAAACAGAAAATCTTTAATGTGTAATTTGTTGGGCGCCACAAATAACCATCACACGTTTTTAGATATCAAACAAATATTCTCTTAAACCTTAGTCGACAATATTTCACAATAACTGCTTTATATATCCTTTTTTTTGGATTCCGTGTTGGGCGGCAAAGTAGTATAAAAAATACTTTATATAACGATTTGTTTTAAATATTTAATGATTTTATTGTTTATGGTGGCTTCAATTTGTTTTCCTTCTCCAATTATTTTGTTTTAAATCCTACAAAAAATATTTGGCTTCAACACCTTTCCAAAGGAAACAAAAATTTGAAAAAGGTGTCTATTAAAAATATATGAATACAAATAATATAAAAACAAATTAAAATTTTCAAATTTCTTAATGTGTATGTGTTAAAAAAAGTAAATATACAAAAAAACACACAATAAGAAAAAAATAAAGTATTTTTTGATAGCAGTATATATATATGTATACAAACACTGACTCTATTATATATGTATGTACATTTAACTAGTATATAAACAGTCATTGAGTAAAAAAACAAAAATGATTTGAGAGTAAAAGGTATTTTTTTAAGTTCAACAAAAAATATATATAAAAACCAACTATGATTCTAAAGGAAAAACGTAAACAAGAAAAAATATATATTAAGAAAGGAAAAATGAATAACTTAATTAGTTTTAGTTGCAACTCGTATTAAAAATTAAAAAAAAAATTAAACAAAAAATTGGAAGACTCTTAAGGGCAAAAAAGGAAGAAAATTATCAAATTAATTATTGAAACCCCTAATCTATAAATTATTGTAATTATTAAACAAACAAAAAAAAACCAACCAACTGAAGGTAATGCTTTAACTAAACTGTTAAAAAAAAGAAACAAAAACAAACTTAAGAAACAAAATTTAACTCTTTAAGAAAAACAACTTGTCAAATGTCATTAAACAAAATGCCAAAACTAAAGCTTATATATGAGATATTAAAAATCGAATACACACAAAAATAGTTTATCATATTTTTTATTTTTGTTTTTTTTTTCATTAACATTTCACACAGTGACTCAAAATAAAAAATATTTAGGAAGGACATTTTGAAATAAATATGGAATATAATATTTTTCATCAAATAATCGAAACAAAAATTTATACAGAATACAATTTGTTCAGATTTAAAGGGCAATTCCTCAGAAAAACACATATTCTTTCTGAGTAAAATTGAATAACTCCGTAGACTAATTATTCAAAAAAAGGACGTTAAGGTGATTAACTATTTTTTTAAATATAATTTTTGGGAAATTAACCAATTACTTTTCTGTGGTTGCTTTCATTATAAAAACATGCTATATAAATACCCATTTCAATAGTTTCCATAAAATGAGTTGATTTTTTTTCAATTACTATTTTAACACTACATTGCCGAAGGCAGTCATTTTGACCGCTTTTCAATTTCAAGTACAAAAACAACTGTGCATATAAATAAAGGTTTTGGTATTAATAACCGTAAAAAAAAACAAAATTATTTTTTGTGTTTTTTTTTTGTAGCTTCTGCTACCTCTTTATTCGAGTTCAATTCTTTGACTAAATTACAATAATACAATTTTGGTATATTAAAAGTTAAAAAGTGTTGGCTAAGCGTTTCTTGTTTTCTTTGCACCCGAAAAATAATTATTGATTGATTTCGGTTGGGAAAAAAATTAATGATTTTGCAAATTTTGGGTCAACGACAGAAGCGTGTTTACAAATGTGATATTTCTTAATAATCTAAAAAAATGCTAAAGAAGCAAGTGCAATGAAAAGTGTGTTATTTATGAAAAGTAATCATTTTTTAAATTAGGACGCGGTTGGTATATAATTGCTAAAGAAGCAAGTGCAAGAAAAACAGGAAACGCGTGTTATTTATGAAAGGTAATCATTTTTTAAATTAGGACGCGGTGGGGTGATATCGTAACCCCCTCTCGGTTAGATTGAGGCTCCGACGAAATTTGAGAATGGTTGCCTTTCTTTTGCAAAATATAGGTATTACAATTAATAAGATTATTAAAATTAATAATGTAGTGCTATTTGATGCTATATTATATATTCTATTTATCTGTTGAGTTTTGCTAAAATCATCTTCGTACTTTATTTGTTTTATATATAGATCTTCCAAATTTAATTCATTATATGTTCCATTTTCTTTTACTTGTTTTAGGAGAGAAGTTTGTATTATTTTACCCTGAATTGTAATTGATAGTTTGGAATTTCTTTTTCCTTTTTATATGAGACTTATAATATTTATGGTTTCGATCTGTTATTACATGATCGCCATCTAATTCAGTTACGGTCACTTTTAGAAATTTGGAATGATTTTTTCCGCCTCTTTCGTCTTTTAGATATATTGGTCCTGTCTGGATTTCTACATTCTCACGGGTTTCGTTTAATTTATTTATGGTCCTTTCTTTTGTCTTTATTATTTTTTCTTTAATTAAGGGATACTCATCCTGACTTATTTTTCCGTTTTTGAAATCTATTGGTTTTTTTATCAGTTGTCGAATGTATCGTATTGTTATAATACATTATTATTCTATACATTTTTTCTTCGACGCTTTCAGTGTCTTTGTTAGGGTCATGTTTTAAAAGTCTATGTTCATTTATTGTATTGTGGAGTCTTTAGACATCCGCATTTGAGGTATGATTATTGTTTGAGGTATAGTGTATATTGATTTCCTGTTCTCTTAAAAATTCCCGAGGGGGCAGCGCTTTAAACCATAATTCGTTGTCCATAATCAATTTTTTTATACTTCCAACGGTTGAGAGATATTGTGTCAGCGCTTTTATTCTTATAGCCTGAGCGTGTTTTGAGAATTTATCAAGAAATGTTAGAAATAGTGTTTTTTCTAGACTATAAAAGACGTCTGCATGGATGATTTCTCCGGGTTCGTCAGGTGTTTCAGTAATTTTGTATTGGTGTTTAACAGGGTTTCTTTCATATTTTTCTTTGTTACATATATCACAATTATTGATGAATTGTGTTATACGTAATTTTAATTGTGGGTGATATGCCTCGACTTTTAATTCCGCAAAATTTTCATTAATTCCTCTATTATTATTTTTTAGATGTTCTTTTTCTATTATTTCTGTCAATTCATTTTCATCTATAACGTCTTTAAGGAGAAATTTACAACGTAATACCTTAAAATTTTGGTTTTCTCCAAAGTATTTATCAAAAACCTTTTCTAGTTCACTAAAAACAGATTCGTCATTTACAAAAATTGCATTGGTTTTTTCCGGATCAAAATGACTTTTTAGTAAAGTAATTATAGTTTCTTCATCGAATGTTTTTGCGTAAATTGTTTTACTATTATTCTTGAAAATATGTTCATTTTTTATCTTTAGTGATCCTGACATTGTTTTATGAATTATGATTTGTCTTTTATAAAAGTTAAGTGGATTATTTGTTTCTGGAATAGTCCATCTTCCATCTTCGTTGAAGTGAATTTCTGTCGATAATTATTATTGCTGTTTCCCCGATAATTATTACGATTATTGTTATAATATTGGTTTCTTTTATTATTTGCTTGGTTCCCTACACATTCCCTTTTCCTGTCATGTTCTTCATTTCTCCAATTTTTTTCTTTGTCATTTTTTATAATGTGACCGTCTTTTCCCATACGGTCATAACCATTTTCAAATAAAATATCCATTGCAGATTCCAACGTTTCTGGATTTCTGCAGGTTAAAACAGTGCGCATAGGTTCTGGCATTTTAGTTTTAAAAATGTGCAGTGCCGATCTCCTGTTATTGAGAGATACTTGTTTGGCTGCTTCGCCTTCTCCTAGCACTTGTAAAGCTTTGTTATTAAGTCTCCTTAATCTATGTTTTATTTCGTTATAAAAATCTATTGTGGTACTTTCAAAACTGACGGCCCGTAGCTTAGCCTTCGTCGTAAAGTTGTTCGCAATTCTTTTTTTCTCCAAAGTTATTTTCAAGTATTGATTTTATTTCAGTCCAGGACTGTGCCTGGGTATTTATTTCTATTATTTCTTTCGCACTACCGCTTAGGCGACTTTTTATTATATCAGAAAAAAGTAATTGAGACAGTTCGTCAGAAGTCCTAAGCATAGGATGTATGCGATCTATAAGTCTTGTAAAATTAATTAGGTCATTGCGGTTTCCGTTATATATTGGGATTGTGTTCAGGTATTTAATGGGGTCTAGTTGTATTTGGTTAGGAAGAGCCATTTTATACTAAATATATATATTCTAAATTTAATAATATAATTATAGTAAATGATATAATAATATAATATAAAATAGTCCTTACTTTTATTCAGCAATTTGACAGATCTCAGTTCCTTCTGGTTTCTTGGTTTGCTCTCTTGGATAGATAATTCGGTAGATGATGCTGTTATTGATAGATAATTCGGCAGATGATTTCTTCCTTCTTTTTGGCACTGTTCCACTGTATCTTTCAGTTAAAAGGATATGTAGAAAAAATTTTAAAATTTTTGTTTTTTATTATTAGTTTAGGAATATCCTTTAAACTTTGGATACTTCTTATTAATTTTTTTAAGGATTATTTTCTTTCTTCACTGTTCACTTTCGCATTCCCACTTTGGAATATCCTTTAAACATTAGGATTCTTCCTATAAGTTTTAAAGGGTTCTTTTCTTTATTCACTGAACACTTTCCCACTTTGGGATATCCTTCAAACTAGGATTATTCCTAATTGTTTTTTTAAAGGATTTTTTTACTGTTCACTATCACTTTCCAACATTGGAATATCCTTCTTTTTAAGGATTTTTTCTCTTCACTGTTCACTATCACTTTCCAACTTTGGAATATCCTTCGAATTAGGATTTTTCGTCTTAGTTTTTAAAAAATTATTTTCTTTACTTCCGTTTTGGGATCTCATAAAAAAACATTAATATGTTTAATTAGGATATTATTAATTCTTTAATAAATATCCTATCTGAGATATCCCATCCTCATCGCCAATAAAAGTTTTGGTATTAATAACCGTAAAAAAAAACAAAATTATTATTTTTTCTTTTGTAGCTTCTGCTACCTCTTTATTCGAGTTCAATTCTTTGACTAAATTACAATAATACAATTTTGGTATATTAAAAGTTAAAAAGTGTTGACTAAGCGTTTCTTGTTTTCTTTGCACCCGAAAAAAAATTATTGATTGATTTCGTTTGGGAAGAAAATTAACCATTTTTAAATAAGGACGCGGTGGGGTGATATCGTAAGTCATATACTGACACTTTTTTTAAAATTTTTTGTGACTTTTTGACACATAGAATTACGTTTATTGTAAAAAAAAGTCACCAAACTTTAAAAAGCTGTGTCATTATATACACAGTTGTTGTTGTACTTGAAATAGAAAAGCGGTCAAAATAACTGCCTTCGGCAATCTAGTGTTAAAATAGTAATAGAAAAAAATCAACTCTTTTTATGGAAACTATTGCTGAGGAATAACAATTCATTTTTAGATACCTTGACACCCTTTTCAATACTCATCGATAGAGATGTCAATCCGAACTATTAAAAAATGTTAGAATATCGCGGCGTGAGTCTATTTTGCTACCAAATTGCAATTTCTTGCGAGTTTCCGCAAATAATCTGAGAACTCAATAGAAGTATTTTACAAAAATCATTACAAATTATCGGAATGAAATAGATTTTCCATAAAAAATTAGATTTGCTTAGAAATAATTAACGTTGGACAGGGTTCTACACAAGTACAGTAGAACTTAAAACTTCTACAGATATTAATCCAAAGCCTGGGCCTGTGGTAATGCTAATATTGAAGAATAATTAGAATATGTAGACCCCTTTCCTTAATAGATATCATCAAAACATAGCCGTTATTTAAATTTATTAAAAAATATTCGATGTTCAGGTATAAAATACTATGCAACAGTTTTTTCCAATACATTTTTTCGGCAGTTTCTATTTTTCTTGTACCTCTTTAATCGTAGCGGAGGAAAAGCTAGGGAAGAGCGGCGATTGAGGCAAGATAACGGTTTAATTTTTTTTTTAAACACCCACCAAAAACCCATGATCCTTTTTTCCACTGCTACGGCGTTTCAGGCGAATTGCTACACGCAATCGACACATAAGTTTCAGGTAGTATTGCTTATTGACCACATCACTGAAGTTGAAAACGGAGAGAAACCCTTCAATCTTGATGCCTTTTTTCGACCTTGGCTCTTTTGGGCGTTTCCTGAAAAAATACGAAAATATAATATTTGCAGTTCACGAGATTTGAAAATAACTATTCTTTTTAGGTTAGAACTCGTATTTTAGTATATCTCCAATATTCATCCTATATTATACATTGGTATTTATCCCGGGACTGTTTCCCGTCTTTGCCATTTTTTAACACAAAATTTTGGCAGCCGAAAGTTGGCTAATAATTTTTAAAGGAGTCATGCCTTTTTGTCAGATCTTATATGTGATCTGCAGAACCACCAAAATAAATATTAATCGATCATTATCAACAAAATTTTAATGTTGTCCAGATTTGAAGCTACATGTAAAATTTCATGTCGATAGGTCTATAACCGCCGCCTGTAGATTGAGATATCATGATCGGTCTAGAATTAATATTAGGTGAGTCTAGAACCAATATTGTGTATGGTCCCAAGAGTTTATAAAGCCTCGAAATATTGGTGCTACAACATACTTGTGTAAGGTATAATTTTTATATATGTATATTTTACTTGTAGTCTGGTCAAGTCTACGGTCCGCGTTTACAGTCTTTTTTCATTTTACTGACCAAATTTCGAATCAAGGCTTAAAACATTGCATGATTTTGGTAGATGAGATGTATTTCTTGACTAACTATAGCTTTCTAAGACTTCTTCCTTCTTATTCTATTTGGGACCTGTCCTAAATTAACTCTCGGCCTCGGCAAGTCATTCTTTTTGATTATTTTATCTTCCCATTGGTGATTGAATAATCGTTCTTGAAGGTTACATCTATTTTGGGAATATTTCCATTTTCAATAAAAGTTATGTCTCTGTCATATTTATTTGCATTTTGAGCCACTGTTGTGAGATACCATTTGATAAACTGTTTTATTTTAATCGTTTATATTTCCCACAAAAAAAAATAAATAATATTGATAGGAAGTTGAAGATCCATAACAAGCAATGAATCCTACTTTTTTCAAGCGAAACAGTCACCACATAATCAGTTTTTCGACGTAATGCTTCGAAGTTCTTCTTCCATGGACATGTGTTAGGGTGACTTGTCTTCGAAGGCCTCCACGGTCGATTGCTGCTTTCTTTCAGGCTTCTACGCATAGGTCTATGATTCGTCAAATTTTTTCTGAATCCATCGAACAAAATCCAGTTTATTGTCAACTTGTGCGGCAACCAACGAGAACAAACTTTTATGTCACTTGTGGATGTTTTAGAAGAAAAGTCCACGCTTCTTATGGACCTTCAAAATCTATTCAATTTATAACCGAATTCAAAAAACTGCTGTTGCTATTTTATTTTTGTACTAAAATCCTACCTTGAAACATATTTTTGCTGCCAAATCAAACAAAATTATTTTGAAACTCAGTTGCTGATATGGTGTTATTGCTTAATAAGAATATACATTAAAAATAAAACAACGCTAAGCGTTTATTTTTCACAAAGATATTTTTTTAATATTAAGCCGTTGTATATAATTTATATGTGTTTTTTATTAACTATAAGTTACAGCTTTAAAACAAAAATATTAATAAAATAACAAAATAATATAGGAATTTTGTTGCTTAACCACAAACGCTTCCAATTGAAAATTGTTATGTCATCTTTAAAGAAAACAACAACAACAATAATAAGGCCTACATATAATAAAACAAAGTCGAATTCTCTATATGTTATATTATTCACTAAAAACATACCGCAAAAGAAAAACTACAATTTTTTTGTCATGCACAATTATGAAAAAAATCATTAATGTTTTTTAATCTCTTTTTTGGATGTAAATATATCACTTAGTAATTATATTATATATACGCCTCTTTATATCAATATATAATTATATTATAATACAAAAAAAACTTTCATTTAAATTTATTTTTTATAACTGATATTTTTCTAAAGAAATACGATTTTTTTAAGTTTTTATTATTTTTAAGTTTTTATTATGAAATGTGTGAAATTCAATTTAAGAAAATTTAAAACAAAAAAACTAATATTAAATAAAATACCTATACATATGTATGTAGATTAACCAATCACTTATATATACAAGCAAATATACAGGCATACAAAAACAACACACACACAACCATAAATACATAAATAATATCTCCAGGAATGGTCAACTATATATGAAAATATGTAATTATTCATGAATTTAAGTTATTTACCAATAAAAACAACAACATCAACAACAAAGTGAAATGAATATCAAAACATAAAAATTTTGTTTTTATTTTAAGAAAAACCACCATGTGGAGTGTCTTCAGAATTCCTTAAATAAGTTTGGACACTTATTTGGAGGCTATATCTATGCAAGTAGGTTAAGTATAATCTGAGCAAAATGCAGACACTCAAGTGAAAAAACTTGGTAAAAACGATAATATACGTACAGGACCTCTTTATGGGAGCTATATCAAAATATTAACGCCTATCGAAATATATCGGCAAATATGTTATTCAACCTCTATAGAAAAATACAGAATATTCCATATTCGCTGTTAGCATTTGCACATCAAAAATGCTAACAGCGAATATGGGACGGGGCCTTCATATGGAGGTTATGTCAAAAAATTTACCACTAATAGAGTTCTGGAAAAAAGTTTCCAAATCACGGAATACCAAATAAACACGGAGTCAAAAACCCCAAAATAGGGCGGATATACCCCATTCGCAAATATCCTAAGAAAAATGACAATGTCAGTGCAGGTCTCTATCGTGATTTGAATAAGAGACAGACGGAAGGACAAACGTACATGGCAAAAACGACATAGAATCTTGTTCTTATCAGACGAATATTTCGTGGTGGACAGGAGGGGACAAAAATATCAATTGAAAGTTTTCATAACAGCCCTACCTAAAATTCAACTAGACCGTTCGACGTTATTCACCACAAATGTAGAACACATGTAATTATATGAATGTTACCGAAATACGTCGACGTATGAATTCAACTATGACAGAATAGGGATTTGATTTTTTCTTCAATCAAATCTTTCTTCAAAGAAAATATCAATTTTTAAATAAGATTGTGAAATATTTGAACACATTTTATAATTTTGTTTCGCGATTTTGTTTTGTTCGCTAAGAGATATGGATTCGTCTTATTTGGGTATTAGAGAAGATTGTGATAAATGGCTGCAGCACAAGCTTATTTTGACCAAAGAAATTAAATTTTGTTTAATTCGAACCTACACCAATTCAAGAATATCAATTTAAAATTTATTGCATCAGCGACGGCAAGAGCGATTCTCAAAATTTAAATGCGATTTTCTCGAAATAGTAGTTTTACGAATGGCGGGCACGATAACTCAAAAACTAATAATCCAATCCGATCCAAATTTTTACTATTTATGTTATGTTATTATGTACATACATAGCTATCATATGAACTAGGATAAACGTAATCGGTCAATACTTGGTAAAAATATTCCGCCATTTTGTTAATTTTTTTTTTTGGGGATGAAAGCCTTCGCGATAATAGACAGAAAATCAAATTCACTTGCAGCTATTGCAGGTTATTTTTGAGATGACATATCTTCAGTCAAATCGAATGAGGAAAATGTAGAATGTAGATGAGTGTAGAACAATCAGTCCTTCGAACTCGATTCCTTGTGTAACCATTTCGTCTTTATTTTCTTGACTCGTAAAGAAATTACAACACTGCGAGATTTCTGGATATTAAAAAAATGCTACTCATAAGATTTTGGATGGGGTACTCAAAGATATGAAATCGATATTTGTATATTTTCATCGCCCATTTCAACTTTTACCAGATACTTGCTCTATGTTCACTAATAAATTTTGTATAAATTGTATATTAAAAAGAACAGCGGAATTCGTTTGAAATATTTATCATTAATAGAGCTCTAAATTTTTTTATTTTAATGGAGTGTCCCAGTAAATCTAATATTCGGAATTAATGTAGGTTCATATACCAATGTGTAATCCATGGATTAAATTTGTAAGCCATGTTCCCAAATTGAGGATGATAACAGCTGAAATGGAGTAGTCAATGGGTTCAAGTCAAAGCTATACAGTTTATAAAACAATTGTTTTAGGCGATTGGTGAGAGTTCGCCTTGTCTGCTGTACAACGATTAATCTTCTCTTAGGAAAATAAAGTGTGGCGAATTGCCCTCCTATGTTTCTCCAGCGGAACAGTCACCACAGTTTACGAACAACATTCGTTGGATTTCCGCTTTGTCAAATCACCTGTGACGATTTTATAAACGTCGGTTCTAAAATCGGTTCAGATTTCGATATAGATCCTATATATTTATACCCTTCACCACAGTGTGGTACAGGGTATTATGTCTTTGTGCATATGTTTGTAACAGGCAAAAAGAAACGAGATAGACATATAGTTCCTTTTGAGAATATGCATAGAATCATTTTCTAAGTTGATTTATGCATGTCCGTCCATCTGTCTGTCCATGTTAAATTGTAAACAAAGTACAGGTCACATTTATGATCCGAATTGGATGAATGTTGGCATAGGTCGGTCGGAAAAATCGGTTCAGATTTGGATATAGCTCCCATATATAGTTTCGTCCGATTTTCAGTAATTGAGGCACCAAAGCTACAAAATATGGCCAATTGCCACAAAATTTTGCATAACGTTTTGAAGTTAGTATTACCAACGGTGTGGAAAGTTTCGCTGAAATCGGTTCAGATTTGGATATAGCTCCCATATATAGTTCCATCCGATTTTCAGTAAATGGGGCACCAAAACTTCAAAATCTGGCCGATTCGCACAGAATTTTGCAGAACGTTCTGAAGTAGGTATAACCTACGGCGCGGAAAGTTTCGCGGAAATCGGTTCAGATTTAGATATAGGTTCAATATATAGTTTCGTCCGATTTTCAGTTGATAGTGCACCACAGCTCCAAAATATGGCCGATTGGCACAAAATTTTCCACAACGTTCTGAAGTTAGTGTAACCTACGGTGTGGAAAGTTCCATCCGATTTTCAGTAAATGGGGCACCAAAACTTCAAAATCTGGTCGATTCGCACAGAATTTTTCAGAACGTTCTGAAGCAGGTATAACCTACGGCGCGGAAAGTTTCGCGGAAATCGGTTCAGATTTAGATATAGGTTCAATATATAGTTTCGTCCGATTTTCAGTTGATAGTGCAGCACAGCTCCAAAATATGGCCGATTGGCACAAAATTTTCCACAACGTTCTGAAGTTAATGTAACCTACGGTGTGGAAATTTTCGCTGAAATCGGTTAAGATTTAGATATAGTTTCAATATATAGTTTCGTCCTAATGTGTATAACCTAAAGTGTGGAATGTTTCGTTGAAATCGGTTCTGATTTTGATATAACTCCGTAAATATATATATATATATATATATATATATAATCGTCCGATTTTAAGTCAATAATGAACCAAAGACCCAAATATGGCCTGTAGGCATAAAATTATTTTTGTCCGATTTGGAGTAAATAATGCACCAAGGACCCAAAATATGGCGGATATGCTCAAGGCGTACTTAAGTTAGTATAACCTTGAACGTTGAAATCGGTTCGGATTTGGATGTAGCTTTCATATATAGTAATTCCCGATTTAAATCAAATGGTGCACTAAACTCCTAATTTTTGTCCGATTGATACGAAATTTTGCACAAAGTACAAACATGAGCACAGAATGATGTAGCTGGGTTTTGTAGAAATGCAGACATATTCCATATATTTTTTTCGACCGATTTCGTGTTAATTGAGCTCCAAATAATCAAGAGATGTCCGATTGAGATATGCTTTAAATTGATTTATATAATTTGCCCCATTGTAAACAAACGACTCTATTATGACAAGTTTATGAATTGATCTAAATCGGTTCACATTTAGATAAATATCGTAAGGTTGCACAATATGCAGTTGCATACCATTGAAGAAAAATATTGTAGTCTGTATGGAAAAAAAGTCCGTCACTACAAGAAAAATCTGAAAAATCTGAAAAGGAATGTTCTGGTGTGATGCCAAATGTCCGAACCTTGACACGGTTGAATTTAAATCGTAGATGCAATTTCGCAACAATAGTCGACATAAATACAACTTATCAAGTAATGACATTTGTAAGCCACATTGCCCAATATGCCTGATGAGACGCTTAACGAACGGCGAAACGCGTCGCATAGTGGTGGGAATGTAGTATCTCTCTGGCTTTCCTTTTCATTGTAGCTCATCTCGAAAGAGCTACATGATCGGAGTTTTTTTTTAGTTTAGTTTATCCAATGGTTCGTTTGAATACATCCAAAGTTGTGAAGGCTATCATAAAGTCGGCTTTACTACTACTACTTTACTACTTTCCTAACTGTTTTTTTATGAAATTTATCCAATTTGTTCACAAAACACCCAAATATTGCCCGAATGCGAATAAATTGTGCACATCGTTCTAAATTGAGCTTAGAATGACGTCGTTGAGGTAGGTATATCTCCCATATATATTTGTGGCATGTACATGTATAATTTTGTTCCATTTCATATCTATTTGCATCTTAATTTGTCATTTTAATGTAAAATAAATTTCCAAAGATGTCACCTGCATTATCCGATTACAATTCTTTAAAAATTTTAAAAAATTCTAAAATTGTTATTCCTCTCAAATGAAAATATCAGATGGCGCCATTCCACACTTAGTGATAATATATTGTAGCCCTCATAATATAGTTCCCGTCTTGCAAAACCTTAAATCACAACATCAAAATATTTTTTCTTCGAAAACGAATATAAAACCTAAAACCTAACCTAAATTCTGAGTCTTGACCTGTTCAAAAGATATACTTTATCAGATTTAGTGCACCCATCCATAACTATTCTATGCACACACGAAACATAATTGGTAAACATTTGATAGTGCGTGCTAATATTTATACTCTGTAAGTAAATCTGAAATTCGAAAACACCTGTAACTGTGTTATTTACACGTTCTTATCAACTTTCCTTGTGGCGACCTTGATCTACAACATATCTTCGAAATATATGACAAACTTTTAACTATTTAAGGTGTATGTTTGAATGAAATCTTCATCAGTTCAACACTGACAAGAGTGTGAATTAAAAGTCCTAAGCTTAAAAAATGAATAAGTTTGCCATTATTTTAATTGTCAGCACTCTTAGTGCCTCGGTAATTGCCTACGATTATTGTTCGACTAAGTTGTGCAATAAAGGAGTGACACATATTGCATGTGGCGACAAGGTAAGCTTATAGAGGAGAGGCAGATATTAGAGTACTCAATGAAAAGGACTCTTACGAGTTTTAAGTTTTTACAATAGTTTCAAGTGCACAGTCCTAAAAAATGTTCGTAACATGAATCAAAATCTAATTTCAGGAATTTGATGAATCATGTCCCGATAATGCTGCCTTTGTCCACATCGATGACAATCTGAAAGCAGAAATTGTCCGGGCGCACAATGAAAAACGTAATCTGGTAGCTGGAGGAGGTGTAAATGGTCTGGCACCTGCTTGCCGTATGGCCACCATGGAATGGGATGATGAATTGGCTGCCGTTGCCGCATACAACGTTCTCCAGTGCAAAATGGCTCATGATAAGTGTCGCAACACCGAAACCTTTAAATATGCTGGTCAAAATTTGGCTTGGCGGTCATTCTGGGGTCAGCAAAGTTATAGCACGCTTTTCCAAAAATCTTTTGCCATGTGGTACGATGAAGTTAAGGATGTTAAAATGGATTATCTCAATGAGTTCCCAGTGGGCTATAAGGGACCGTAAGTTAGAAGCAATATTTAAATTGTAAAAAACGTTTATTCCAATTATTTTTTTTTTAATTTCAGTAAAATTGGCCACTTCACGGTTATGATGGCCGATCGTAACATTCGTGTGGGTTGTGCCGCCGCCACTTATGATGATACCAGAATCGAGGGTGATAGACAAATCTTCTTGATTGCCTGCAACTATGCTACCACAAATATGTTGGGTTTCCCCATTTACAAGAACTGCAGCTCTCCAGCCACATCATGCTCGACCGGTACAAATCCTCAATATCCTAATTTGTGTTCTACTTCGGAAGTGTATAATGTTAATAAGTGGTACTAAAAATATTGTTAAATCTTTTATTGCTGACCTGAAATGAAATAAAAAATTGTATAATTCATAGATCTTCGTGTTTGTTTTCCAAAAATATTTTGTACATGGTAGTTCATTTTGCACACATAGAGGTGTTACATAATTCTACGTAAAATAGGACCGTAGGTCATCAAAGCTTTCATATTTACGACAAATTTTAAAAATTCTGCAAAACACGTTGCTACTACTTCTGAGTGGGGACTGTCCCAAAGGGTCCAAGATTTGGAATAGTCTCCTTATTTCCATTTTTGGTATTATATAGATTTTATCTGTATTTTAAACGGATATGAGTGCTAAAAGAGTAACATATATCAGCGTATAAATCACTAATTATGGTCCATATTCTGACATAGCACCCACATTAAAAGTCCTGTCTCATTATCGGTATTACGAGGGCTATTACATATTTCTGCAACATTTAATGGCGCCATTCTATTGGAAAACTTGACATTTTTTAACATAAACGCATTAGTACATTTTGACGAACGATATGAACTGTGTTGTTTACAATGATATGAAAAACAAATTTTCCAAAAAACTGAATTAATTCGTCAACATTTTCCTGAGATCAAAGAAAATGTTTAATAAATAGGTTCACTCTGCCTTAGGTGACGTTTATAAGATCGCCAAAGTTGAATCATGGATCTAACCTATGAACCCAAAATGAGACAGCAATCGACAGAACGAATGTTCTTCGTAAAAAAGTACTTCAATTTCATTCGGTGTTGCCGACAGATATATACCCTTATGGTTCCCAGAGGTATTCAGAATTACACACAGGTCTTATTATTTGCTTTATTATTCGCTTTTTATCAAAAAGTTTCGGATTTAATGACGTGCAAAGTTTGGTTTAAATCACATATTTATTTCGCCTAATATTGGAAATGTTGACCCTTTTGTGGGGGAGGTACCAGAAGGGTTGGACCAAGGCTCCCATCTTCGGACTTGATCTACACCTTTTTCACATGTTATTCAAATTTGTAATTCCATTTGTAATTCACAACATATAATTTGCAATTCGAGAATTCCATTTGCAATTCACAACATATCAGCTGTAATTCGAGAATTGCATTTGTAATTCCTAGAATACCTTCCATTTGAAATTCCAAGTATTTGCGTTTGAAATTCATAAAATTCCACTTGAAATTAATAAAATTCCATTTGAAATTTAAATAATTCCATTTGAAATTCTTAACATTTGATTTGAAACACATAACATTCCATTTGTTTTCCATAACATTTAATTTTAAATTCGAAAAATATTATTGGTAACACAAAAGGAATATGTATGAATTTGAAATGAGTTGTTATGAATTACAACTGAAATTTTATGAATCACAAGTGAAATGTTATGAATTTCAAATTGGATTCTTTGAATTTCAAATGGATTTCTTTGATTTTCAAATGAAACTCTACGAAATTCAAATTGAAATATTCGAATTACAAATGAATTTTTTTAAATTACAAATGAATTTTTTTGAATTTCATATGAAAAGTTTAAAATTACAAATGAAATGTTGTGAATTACCAATTACATACTCGAATTACAAGTGAAAAGTTATGAATTGCAAATTGAGTTCTCGAATTACAAATGAAATTCTCGAATTGCAATTGAAATGTTTTGAATAACATTTGAAAAAGGTGTAGTATTGAGGATATACGAGTATTAATTACTTTAATTACTAATTAATTACTTTAGATTCTACAAAATAAAACTAAAATCTTGTAAGTCTTTTATGTACTTTGATGATGCGCTATATCTGTTATCCTCAATTCGGCAACGATACCTTAATTTTTGGCATTCCAAAGCTTTTTGCCAGATGAATTGACTGTGATTTAGCGTTTGCGGTTCTAAATGGGTACAATGTCTATGTTAAAAATTTTCGATTGTCGTTATTTATAGGACTTTGAATACTTTCCTCTTAACGATTTAGCTGTGTTCTTATAATTAGGGTTATTATCCTTTACCAAAAGCAATAAGGAAACACTTCACTACTTTAGGTATATACAGGAAGTGATGCTAAGGTGGACCATTGACATGTTATCAGACAATGAGAAGCAGAAGCAAAACATGAGATTGTATTTATCGGGTACATACCCCAGGGGTGGGTAAATACACATTTGCTGGTATTTATTTAGATATTGAAACACGTGGGTAAATACTTGGGTAAGTTACCAAAATTTGAATCTACTGGTATTGATCAATGTTTTGACATAGCACCCATATAACCGTACCTCCCGATTAAAGGTATTTTTTGTATCTATTATACACATTTAACTATTAAATTGACTGTAATTTGCCACCGTGAATTCTAAACGCATACAAAGTGTTTATGTCAAACTTTGTCGACGTAGGTCCACGTTTTCTTATAGCCCCATTCAACGGTCTCCGATTTCTGGTATTTACCTAAAAGTTGGGTAAAAAATTTAGTAGTGTTGGTGGTTTATTTGGGATACCATTTGTATTTTGCTTTTGCAAAATAGTCAGGCTGAATCCCAGTTTGCAAAAACAAAATACAAATAGTATCCTAAAAAACCCGTCAACCCTACTGAAGTTGTAGACGCAGGCACGGTTAAACTGTTTGTTGCTGTATTCTAACAACACAAACAAAGTCGTTGTGTGCATTTGTCGCGATATGACAACACCTTGTTAACCTCGAAGTGTGGCACCAGCGAAATTCTCATGCAGTATATGTCGTTGGTCAGCTAAGTATTTCGCTTTGTTACAAGAGACATTTGGGTATGAAAGGTTTTTTGTATAGAAGCAATCGCTTAAAGAAACTGATGAGGATCAGTGGCGTGATCCGAAACTATAGTCTTCCCTGCCTTATCCCTCGGCAAACAATGCCATACATTCCCCACTAATAAATAGTTGTTTTTTTTTTATAAAAACAACAAACTGGGATTCAGTCTGACTATTTTGCAAAAAAACAAAATTGAGTAAGAAATATTTTATAACCGAACCACGTGAAATAGGCTTATAAAATTCGTCACAAATCATTCATATATCACTAGAATTCCCGGTATGGTGAATGAGATATTTGGGTCCACGTTTTCAACTGTTTGTCAGATTTAGTCTCATTTTCTCATTTTGTAATTTGGTAGATTCAAAATTCAAAATTAACTTACTAAAAATGGGGTAACGTTTGATGGAGGCTATAAGAAATCATGTACCTACGTTGACATTGTGTACCCATTGAGAACACACTGTGCCAAATTTCAGCCAATTTGATTAGGAAATGTGTATAATAGATAAAAATGTCCAATTTACAAGGTATTTATTTACCCATTTCTAGTATACTGTAATCTATACACAATTTTATTTCAATCGGGTAGCTTTAGAGTCGTTGGTGTACTATTAATATGAATTGAACAAAATTATGTAAATCTGGAAAATATGTATGAGATTTATATGCAAATCTGAACCGACAGACTCAATTTAATGAGCTATGCACAATTAGCAATAAATCGAGAGAAATGTAGGGGCCTTAGTTCGCCATTTAGATAAAATCGGAACAAATGTATATTGGATTTCAACGAAACTTAACATATGCCATTCTAGACTCAATTGGGAGTTTATCTTGGGAGGTTAGTGCATCATTTATATAAAATCTGTAAAAATATACAGTATCAGCCAAAACCTAAGTACATTTTTATAATTATTATTTAAAAAAAAAAAACAATGTTATTCAATTGGTTTTCATTTTCTTCTTATTAGTTATGTTGTATTTATTGAAAAATACAAACATAAAAAAATCCGAATTAAAAACTGTTTTTTTTAATTATTATTTTTTAAATTAAAATTCGGAAATCCAAGCGGACAAAACTATAGTACCCCTATTGAGACAATAATCGTGGCCGAACCTCCATATGTTTTAGGTGCGTTCCCATCAACACATCGCCCTCTAAAAAACTAGAACAGTTGTAAATTTCCACCCTTTGCTATGCAAATAAACAATTAATAAACTTTATAACTATTTGACAATCATGTGTACATCACAAACAAACCGCGAAACCCAGGTGCCAGAATACAAATACATTTTGCGTTTTTATGATACGACCTTACATTATCTGTAGTACGCTTCATAAAACGTACATTCTATGTGAAATTTGTAACTATATAAGAAGTATATAGCTAACAATATGCTATCACAAGTGCTTCAACCACCACAGAGATATGAATCCGTTAATAGTTACATTGTGCCTCACGGCTGTAATTGGTGTTACCAGAGCCACAGATTATTGTAATACAACGCTGTGTAATAAAGGAGTAAAACATATAGCATGTGGTAGTACAGTAAGTTATTAACAATATCCTTTTAGACGTATTCTAAATAATTGTGTCCTTTAGGACTTTGGCCCAGAATGTCCACGAAATGCAGCTGAGGTGCCACTGGATGATGCTTTTAAGGCCAAAATTGTTCGGGCTCACAATGAAAAACGTAATTTAGTTGCCGGTGGTGGTGTTAATGGTTTGGAACCAGCCTGCCGCATGGCCACCATGGAATGGGATGATGAATTAGCCCGCCTGGCCGGTTACAATGCCCGTCGTTGTCAAATGTTTCACGACCAATGTCGCAATACTGAAACCTTTAAGTATGCCGGACAAAATTTGGCATGGACCACATATCAAGGTAGACCAAGTCCTGAAGGTCTTTTCGAAGATACCTTCGATATGTGGTACGATGAAGTGAAAAATGTTAAGATGAGTCACATCAATTTGTTCCCAGTGGGCTACAAGGGACCGTAAGTGAAATCCTGTTTATGCTGTATTTCAAAAAACAATTAATGAAATGTTTTTCAGGAAAATTGGTCATGTCACAGTCATGTTGGCCGATCGTAATATTCGTGTAGGTTGTGCTGCAGTCACATACGAATCTCCCTATTCTCCTACCGAAACATTTTCGATAACCTGTAATTATGCCACAACTAATATGGTTGGATTCCCCATTTACAAGAGCTGCAGTTCAGCTGGTTCGTCATGTACGACTGGAACAAATCCCCAATATCCCAATTTGTGTTCCACTTCGGAAAAATATGATGTCAACAAGTGGTATTAATTTTTGAACTCATTGACTATGATCTGGCACAGTTTTATTATGATTTTATGGAAATAAAAAAAAATAAATCATTAGAAAATAATTTTTGTTTTTAGTAAAAATTGAACAGCAATGGTTCGAAATGAGTCGAATCCTACTCGAACATGAATTACTAAACGTTTACAGTTTTACAACAAACTTATTAAAACCCTATTACCAAAATCGGTAAGTGATCGTCAACTCCCGTTTTCGCGGAAAATGATGAAGATATACAAATATTTGAGCTTTGCAATATTTTCATATATATTTTTCAGGAGGTACACCCACCTAAAAATTAATTTATAAATATTTAAAACGACCAATAAGGATAGTACAAAAGTCGGACGGGTTGACTATATGATACCATACACACGTTATTTTATTCTCAATACTGTGCAAAATTTCCATTTAAATGTTAGCAGTTTGGTGTACCATTTACAGAAAATCGAACGAATATGTATGGAGCTAGAGTCGAAATCTTTTAACGACACCACTTTTAACTCTGTACAATCTGAAGAGCATTCAAAATTCGTTAAATAGGTGGGGACCTTCTTATTAGCACTATGTTATTGCATTATGTGGTATTAGGTAGTTCTTGCTCTGAAAAAATGATGTTCCAAATTACAGACACTCAGCATAGAAAACTGATGTAGGGACAACAATTTACCGTGAATCAAACAAGACATTTGTATGGGGACAATTTTTTAAACACATATAGTGAATAATTTCTGAAAGAAAAACTTCTTATTCACAAGGAATCCGATATGCCATATTATAGCCAATTCAATTAGAAAATTCGGTTACCAATTTATTAGTACCGAAAATGGAATGGGGTCTTGATATTGAGACAATATAAAACCAGAAAGGAAAGTAGTAAAGTCGGACTGGGCCGACTATACTCCGACTGATACCCTTCACCACTTTGGGTATATTCTACATATGTGTCCTCACAGACGTCGCGTTTTTGTTATATATCTGTATCTGAACCGATTTCAGAGAAACTTGCCAGAGACAAATTTATGTTACTTCAGTACGTTGTGTCAATCGGCCTAGCTATGCATCTTTTCACGAATCTTAGCAACATCATTCTAGACTTAATTCAGTACCCTATACAAAAATTCGTGCAAAACGGAAGATATATAGGGACTTTGGCGCACCAATTACATACAATCAGATGGAAATATATATATGAGAGCTATATCTAAATCGGAATCGATTTTCACGAACCTCAACACACATCATTCTAGACTTAATTCAGTACGCTATGGCAAATTTCGTGCAAATGGAATGATTTTCAGATACTTTAGTGCACCAATTACCTAAAATCGGATGAATATACATATGGGAGCTATATTTAATTCTGAACCGATTTTCACGCAACTTTGCACACATCATTCTAGACTTAATTCAGTACGCTATGCCAAAATTCGTGCACCTCAAAAAATTTCCAGGGACTTTAGTGGTCTATTTACCTAAAATCGGGCGAAACTATATATGGGAGCTATATCTAAATCTGAACCGATTTTCACGAAACCTTACAAACATCATTCTAGACTTAATTCAGTACGCAATGTCAAATTTCGTGCAAATCGAAAGATATATAGGGGCTTTGATACAATATTTACCTTAAATCGGACGAAGATATATATGGGAGCTATATCTAAATCTGAACCAATTTTCACGAAACTTTGCACACAGCATTCTGGACTTAATTGCCAAAATTCCTGCAAATAGGGATTTTGGTACACCATTTACCTTAAATCGGACGATGATGTATATGGGAGCTATATCTAAATCTGAACCGATTTTCACGAAACTTTGCACACATCATTCTAGACCTTATTCATTACGCTGTTCCAAATTTCGTGCAAATCGAAAGATACGTAGGGACTTTGGTACACCATTTACTTTAAATCGGACGAAAATATATATGGGAGCTATATCTAAATCTGAGCCGATTTTCAGGAAACATAGCACACATCATTCTAGACCTGATTAAGTACGCTATGCCAAATTTCATGCAAATCGAAAGATATATAGGGACATTGGTACACCATTTACATTAAATCGGACGAAAACATATATATGGGAGCTATATCTAAATCTAAACCGATTTTTCCAATTTCAACAGGGTTCGTCCTGGGCCAAATAGATGAGCTGTGCAAAATTTCATCCAAATCGGATTATAAATGCGACCTGTACTTTGTTTACAATTTAACATGGAAGACGGACGGACACGCATAAATCGACTTAGAAAGTGATTTTATGCATATTCTCAAATGGAACCATATGTCTATCTCTCTTTTTGCCTGTTACAAACATATGCACAAAGACATAATACCCTGCAACAGAGAGGTAATTCCTTAGGTGAATACCGAATATAAAACTCATACACATCGATTGTATAGCCATTAAGAACCATAGGGGATTTTCTAGAAAACGAATTTCATATGTCTACTAGCCAGCTGTTTAGTCTGTCTATTTGGTCTAACTATACTAAAATCTAGACAAATATAAAGTTTTTTAACAAATATTTAATAAAACATTCTAAAAATCCAAATATTACACCAAATGTTTGTTTACATAATATACAAAAAGTTCACAAAATATTATAAAACACCTGTAATTGTAGCAAACCAATATTTGACAGCTGTTCAAATGACCTTGATCTTCAAATAAATATATCTACATGAAAAAAAAACATCTGTCAAATGTTAACTATTTAAGACGAACATTTGTAAGATCTCGATATCAGTTAAACACCCAAAATTAGTTTAACAAACAATGAATAAATTTATTAATGCAATTTTGAGTTTGGGCATAATACTGACCCATGCCACCGATTATTGTTCAACAAAACTTTGTAACAAAGGTGTTAAACACATCGCCTGTGGTCCTAAGGTAAACTATCCAAATAATAAGGTACTATCAATTACAATGCTAATTCAATTCATTCAAGGAATTTGATTCGACATGTCCATCCAATGCTGCCAATTGGCGATACCCATCGATGATAAACTAAAATCTGAAATTGTCCGCTTACACAATGAAAAACGTAATTTTGTTGCCGGTGGTGGTGTTGGTCATTTATAGGCTGCATGTCGTATGGCATCCATGGAATGGGATAAAGAATTTGCTGAAATTGCCTCCTATAATGTGTTACAATGTAAAATGGCCCATGACAAATGTCGCAATACCGAAACATTTATATATTCTGGCCAGAATTTGGCATGGAGTTCATATTATGGAAAACCAAATGCCACAAAACTCTTCCGAATCGCATTTGCCAATGGTATAATGAATATAAGGATGTCAAAATGGACTATATTGATTCGCTTCCTTCTTCCTACAGTAGACCGTAAGTTAAAAATGCGACATAAATTTATTCAATGGAGAATAATTTTGTTATTGAAATGTCTATATATTTCAGAAAAATTGACCACTTTACCGTAATGGTGGCTGATCGTAATATCCGTGTGGGATGTGCTGCAGCCACATATGATGACACAAGGGTTTCATCGAAAAGACAAATCTTCCTGGTGGCCTGTAATTATGCTACCACAAATATGCAGAATCTCCCCGTTTATGCCAAATGTGAAATTCCAGCAAAATCTTGTAAAAGTGGAAACAATTCACAATATCCAAATTTGTGTTCTCGCTCGGAAAAATATGACGTTAATAAGTGGTACTAATATATATATATATATATTAAATTTTTTTGTTATTGTTATTTGTTTTTTTTTATATGTATTTTTTTTAATTTTTCCTGCAAATAAAAACTTTGTGCACCGATAAAATAAATATAAATATTTGTATTTTATTTTAAAATGTATCTCACAACATAAAAAATATATTCACTTTTTGAGCGGGACAGTATACTCAAACCTGGACGGGCCGAACATATGGATCATAAATCATTTGAGGTGGACGGTATAAAAAGTTGAAATTCATTAAGGACCAAACTTAGAATATAACGGAACTTTATAATAAACGGCATACACTACTACCACACAAACGGTCCAAATTGACCAAAACGACATATATTTTGAATTTAATTTTTATATGTTTAACAAGTTAATGAGGATGGCATTCCAAATATGTAAAATTAATGGAGGCTCCTAGGAAAAAACTCATGTTATGATAGGACCTTGAATGTACCGAAAAATCGTCAGACAAAGATGATTACCGCTTGTTCTGTTTATATGGAACATAGGGGTTAATACAGTCGAATTGGTCTGTATAGAGCCCTTTATTAAGATTAATTGTTCTATATAAAGACAGACTGGGAGTGTATATATACCACAGGTATGCTGATAGACCACATGTCAAATCGAGAACTTATGCTTTTATATTCGATTCTTCATTATAGTTATTGCATTTTGAATTAAGTTTAAACTTTATCAATTTAGACACTCTGTTACAGCTTGAACTTCCACCTGTAGGACCGTAGTTTAATCTGGCAGGCGAAGTGAAACTTGTGTTCCGCTATCCCAATTTTTTATAGTTTCACATGATGTGACTAGGTTTGTTTCAGGTATTCGGCATGAAACAGAACTTCCGATTGAGGATCCGATTATAGCATGTATTATATTTTACCATCCATTGTGTCCGGTATCGATCCAAGTGTTTTTTATACCCTTCACCACACTGTGGTACAGGGTATTATGTCTTTGTGAATATGTTTGTAACAGGCAAAAGGAAGCGAGATAGACACATGGTTCCTTTTGAGAATATGCATAGAATCACTTTCGAAGTCGATTTATGCATGTCCGTCCGTCTGTCTGTCCATGTTAAATTGTGAACAAAGTACAGGTCGCATTTATTATTCGAACTGGATGAAATTTGGCACAGCTCATCCATTTGCCCCAAGGACGAACCCTATTGAAATTGGGAAAATTCGGTTCAGATTTAGATATAGCTCCCATATATATTTTCGTCCGATTTAATGTAAATGGCGTACCAAAGTCCCTATGTATCGCTCGATTTGCACGAAATTTGGCATAGCGTAATGAATTATGTCTAGAATGATGTGGGTTATGTTTCCTGAAAATCGGTCCAGATTTAGATAAAGCTCCCAATTATATTTTCGTCCGATTTAAGGTAAATCGTGTACCAATGTCACTACATATATTTCGATTTGCACGAAATTTGGCATAGCGTAATGAATTTATCGAATCTAGAATGATGTGTGTTAAGTTACCTGAAAATGGTCCAGATTTAGATATAGCCCCCATATATATTTTCGTCCGATTTTATGTAAATGGTGTACCAAAGTCCCTATATATCTTTCAATTTGCACGAAATTTGGCATAGCGTAATGAAATAGCTCTAGAATGATGTGTGTTAAGTTTACTGAAAATCGGTCCAGATTTAGATATAGCCCCCATATATATTTTCGTCCGATTTTATGTAAATGGTGTACCAAAGTCCCTATATATCTTTCGATTTGCAAGAAATTTGGCACAGTGTGCTAAATTAGGTTTAGAATGATGTATGTTAAGTTTTCTGAAAATTGGTCTAGATTTAGATATAGCTCCCATATATATTTTCGTCCGATTTTATATGAATGGTGTCCCTATATATCTTTCGATTTGCACAAAATTTGGCATAGCGTAATGAATTAGCTCTAGAATGATGTGTGTTAAGTTTCCTGAAAATCGGTGCAGATTTATATATAGCTGTCATATATATTTTCGACCGATTTTATGTAAATGGTATATATATATATATATATATATAAAATAGAAAAAAATTTGTTTGTTTGTTTGTGTGTATGTTCCCGATAGACGCAAAAACCGCTGAACAGATCTTAATGAGATTTACACTGTATGTCGGGACATGCCCTGAAAGTAATATAGGCTATATAAACTTTTAAAATTCCGCGTGGATGCGGAGTTATAGCATCAATAGTAACCATACCTCAAAATTTCTGAACATATAATATGCGTTTATCTTAAGAACGGTTACAGATACCGTTTTCAAATTTTGCCTGAATAACGAAGGTGTGAATACACACCATCCATACAAAAATGAGTATGATACGATCAACGGAAAGTGCAATTTTTACTGCATTTTAAAAATCAGCATATTGAAAATTGAAAATATTTTGTTTGTAGACTCTAAAAATGCTGAAAAGATCTGACTGTGATTTTCACAGAACGTCAAAAAATGCTCTGGGAATAATATATGCTATATAAACTTCTAAGATTTCTCGATGGTGCGTTGTTATAGCGTCAGACGTAATCATAACTGAAAAATTATGAACATGTAATTTGTGTATATCATAAGTACGGTTACAGATACTGACTTCAAACTATTGCTGAGTAACGTGGGTGTAAATACGCATCATCCACACGACAGACCGCGGACAAGGGAAAATGCACAACTCATTGCATTTAAATTTATACGTAGAAAATAGAAAAATATTGTTTGTGGACTCAAAAACCACTAAGCAGATTTTATTAAAATGTTCATAGTAAGTCCATGGAAGTAACATAGGTTGGAAAAACTGATTGACAAAAAATGGTTGACATCAAGGTGTATTTAATAAGGTGTAAGTGACAATCATATGGTTTCAAACTTTTTTCTTTATTGTTTGTAAAGTAAATTGTCAAAAACATTTTCAATATTACATTTCGATTTCAAAAATGGTCTTTAAATTTAGGTTTTTTTTAATAAAATTCAAGAAAACTACATTCATAGAGGGGGGCGGAAAGGAAACTTGGGCTCAGTTGTAACCCCGTTCGCCGATTGGTCCACAAATTTTATGTTAAGTGTGGAAATCTGTCCAGAAATTCCAGCTAAAATCGAGGAGATTATATAAGCCTATATTGGAATCGGCCCCAATGGAAAGATTTTATACGGTCAACACAATTTCCATTATGAGATCTTTGGCCGGGGATTTATGTCCTTCAATTTTCTTTAAGAAGGCAAGATTTGAAGCCACTCCATAGAAAAAAATAGATTGTAATCCACAATATAAACAACATCACAAGGAGCCATGGGCTAACTGTGGGAAACGTAAAATTAATCGCGACCATGTCTTAAACATTATTTTTCACTGACCTAAAACCACCAATAACCCAAGAATACACAAATTCATCAATTATTCCTGAAAGAATAGTTCTTGACAAAAATAAATTAATAATTGTTTTTGTTTATTTTTTGTCAAACTTATTGTCAGCATGACAATTTAATTTCTATAACAACAATGTTGTTTTTGTAAAATATTTGTTGTTGTATCTGATGCATACACCTTATTAAATACACCTTGGTTGACATTATAATTTTCCAGTTTGTCAGTCTGTGAAAAAAAAAATTATTTTGAACAAAATCAAACAAAGTGTTTTATGGAATAAAAATATTTGGATTTCAAAGAATAAAAAAATAACAAACTTTTTAATTATAAATCGTTTCATCACCTGGAAAAAGTCAGAAACTGGGATAGGGTAACTTCACATACCCCACTATTATTTCAAACCAGTAAGGAATATTCAAAAATCGGACGGGCCCGACAATATGATACCCTTCACAACTTTGGGTACATACAAGAGATGTAAATATATACAATATTTGGTAAATAGAACAGACTTAGCATCTTTGAAGATCTTCATAGATATTTGAACAAATGAAAAAACCATACACATACCATCAATGAAAAATTGCATGTCAAACGGGCAGACTTGGATTCTTTGGTGCCATTTGTACGAAATCGAGTAAAATTATGTATGGCAGCTATATATAAGCACATGGATCTAATTGAGCAACCGTTGCATAGAACATTTGTTTAAATCGTGTAAATCAAACAGACATAGGTCTTTCGGCATTTACATAAAATGGAACGAACAGATTTCAACAAACCTTATCACACATCATTTTTCCTCAATAGCATTCGCTATGCAAAATTTTGCTCAATCGGACAAATATTGGGAGTTTGGTGTATCATTCACAACAAATCGGACGAAACCATATATAGGAGCTATATCTAAATCTGAACCGATTCCAACAAAACTTCGCATACATAAGTATGGACCTGATTCAATCGGACAAATATTGGGAGTTATTTACCTTAAATCGGACGAAAATATATGGGAGCTATATCTAGCTCACCACTCATCACTTTAGACTTAATTCAGTACGCTATGCCAAATTTCGTGCAAATCGAAGTATATATAGGGACTTTGGTGCATTATTTACCTAAAATCGGATGTATATATAGAAGCTATATCTAAATCTGAACCGATTTTCATGAAAAGAATGGCAGTTTGGTGCATCATTTACATAAAATCGGACGAAACTATATATGGGAGCTATATCTAAAGCTGAACCGATTTTCTCCAATTTCAATAGGGTTCGTCCTTGGGCCAAATAAGTGAACTGTGCCAAATTTCATCCAAATCGGATCATAAATGCGACCTGTACTTTGTTAACAAAAATAGA
This sequence comes from Musca vetustissima, assembly GCF_032173495.1. Classification (NCBI taxonomy): domain Eukaryota; kingdom Metazoa; phylum Arthropoda; class Insecta; order Diptera; family Muscidae; genus Musca; species Musca vetustissima. The sequence continues at coordinate 32,513 of NW_026882447.1, forward strand.
TGGATGGACGGAGGGACAGACGGACATGCGTAAATCGACTCAGAAAGTGATTCTATGCATATTCTCAAAATGAACTATGGGCCTATGTCAAAGACATAAAACCCTATACCACAGTGTGGTGAAGGGTATAAAAATCGAGTTTTTAAGGCTGCATATTTATTCCTTTATACTGTAGTACTAAGAGCTAAACACTTTCCTTAAGGCTTCTAAACAATTTGTGGAGGAGGTAACAGATGGAGGTGATAATATATATTTTTTTAATGGTTGTTACTTTGTGAAAAATTCTGTTTTAAGAAAACAAAAATTACCACCATTACAGAAAACAGTGAATTATTTAATAACTACTATACAACTACTACATTAATGCGAGTATATAATAATACAAGGGTTTACCTAATTTTAAATTAAGGTTAGTAAATATTGCAGCTGCTTACTAATTGACCATATCTAAATTTGAATTTGATAACTTCAGCAGGGGCAGCGAAGCCCCACGGGTCCCGCTACTACCATATATAGCATATATATCTATGCTTATAATTGATTTTAATAATTTTGTCCCTGGTCCTCCAAAAATTCAACGTCTTTTAGGTTTCATCTGGTGGATATATCGAAGGTGGTGAAGGGTATCATATAGTCGGCCCCGTCCGACTTTACTACTTTCCATACTGGTTTAATAGTAATTATATGCTCCACATATTCTCTGGACTTTCAGTAGTTATTTTACATTACATTTTGTTGTTGTCATACTGTCCTATTTTTGTCCTTCTGGTGAAAAAAGCATATCCTCGTATTTACTGTATTCACGTTAAGGCCCCCTAATAAAAACGCATCGTTTCAGCTTTTCTGCATAGCAAATTTGGATACTTCCCCCACTTTTGAAGTACTATAACATAGTATGCAGGCTGTTTCAAATTCCACCTCCTCCCACAGGTGTGGTGACAGAACCAGACCTGTGGACGTGGAGACATCAAACAAAATCCGTCATTTATATTCAGAATATTCGAATTTCATGTTGAACCTTTCAAAGCTAGTTTTAATTTAAATATTATATTACATGTAGTACAATGCGAATTCCATTATTATGTAATTTTGAAAGAAGAAAAACTCATATTTTAAATTTATCGGGACTAAAAGGTTTTATTTTTTCCAGAGGTCGTATCATATTTCAAAAAACAACAATAAAATAACAAAAACTTCAATATTTCAATTTAATACCACTTATTGACATCATACTTTTCAGAAGCTGAACACAAATTGGGGAATTGAGGATTTGTTCCGGTTTTGCAATTTGTTGCTGGTGAACTGCATTTGTCATAGATGGGGAACTCAAGCATATTTGTGGTGGCATAATTACAGGCAATCAAAAAGATTTGACGACCACCATCAACTCTTGTATCCAAATAACTGGCAGCAGCACAGCCCACACGGATATTACGATCGGCTACCATAACAGTCAAATGGCCAATTTGACTGAAGAATAAAGATATTCAAATAAATTAACATAAATGTTACATAAAAATATACAATTCCTACTTACGGTCCCTTATATCCACGAGGATACGAATCAATGAAATCCATTTTAACATCCTTAACTTCATTCCACCACAAAGCGAATGAGTTACGGAAAAGTTTTGTGGCATTTGTTGCTCCCCAGTATGATCTCCATGCCAAGTTTTGACCAGCATACATAAAGGTCTTGGTATTGCGGCACTTGTCATGGGCCATTTTACACTGCAGAACATTGTACGAAGCAATTTCAGCCAATTCATCATCCCATTCCATGGTGGCCATACGGCATGCAGGTTTTAGATGGTCCACACCGCCACCAGCAACCAAATTACGTTTCTCATTGTGGGCACGAACAATTTCTGCTTTCAATTTATCATCGATTGCGACAAAGGCGGCATTGGAAGGACATTTTGAATCAAATTCCTTAAAAATTAAAATTATTAAATTGAAATTTTGTAAATGTAGTCTCTATATGTTACCTTTTCACCACAAGCAATATGTGTCGTTTTATTGAAACATAAATTTGCTGTACAGTAATCGGTGGTGGCCTGGGCAAATGCCATGAGCATACCGAAACTTAAGATGGCGATAAAGGTCTTCATACTTGCTTGAGGTGTTACTATTCAACACGATTTTAGGTGTTTAACTGATAGTGATTAGCCTAATGGACTCTTCTTATATATGTTTACAGACACGCTTACAGGTGCTCCCCAGATATGTTTTGATATCAAGGTCATTTCAATAAATGTTGATAAGGGTATGTAAATATTACAATTAAAGACATTATGTTGTTACATCGTTTATTTTTTTGTATTTGGGTTTATTACGTTTAATAAACATTACAACACATTTCCATTCTAATTCTAAATTTTTGTTTATGTTTAGTTGTGGAAAATTTTCTGACCTACTAATGTAATAATATAATATACTGAACAATGATTTAGGAATGGTGTTCTGCATATGTACACGGAAATACAAAATAGAAAAAATTAATTTGATTGGATTGGATTGGATTTTAGACGTGATTCTTTTGGGTACATCCAAGATTGGCCTTCATATCATGACAAAGAAGTTGGCTTAAAATCAAGACCTTTATATGGAAACTATGTCCATACATGGACATAAATCAAAAACATTTATTTCACCCTCAAAGAATCCGTAATGCGACAATAGTCGAAAATTGTGGATAACACATTAAAAATATACAAAATGCGACGAAAGCTAAAAAAATTGGACGGGACCTATACTAAAAACTAGACCTCTGTGGAACATTTTCTTCAACGACGTTTCTCGTGCTCCGAAAATCAAGAACCTCAAATACAAAACTTCGGTTGGCTGGATATGGCTAAAACTTTAACATGTGAAAAAGCGTTAAGTTCGGCCGGGCCGAACTTTGGATACCCTCCACCATAGATATACTGACAGGTACTTGAAATGAAAATAAAGGGAAAATACCGGTTATATAAACCAGTATGGAAAGTAGTAAAGTCGGACTGGGTCGACTATATGATACCCTTCACCACTTTGGGCATATTATACATATGTTTCCTAAAAGACGTTGCCTTTTCGAAGGAGCATTGACATGAAATTGAACGAAATTATATATGGAAGCTATGCTATATCTATATCTATATCTGAACCGATTTCAAGGAAAGTTGCCAGAGATTAATTTATATTAATTTCAGTACGTTGTGTCAATCGGCCTAGCTAGGGGTCTTTAGTGCACCATTAAAATCGGACGAAAATATATATAGGAGGTGATTGTAAATCTGATCCGATTTTCACGAAACTTTGAACACATCATTCTAGACGTAATTCAGTACGCTGTACCCAAAATCGAAAGATATAGAGGCCTTTGGTGCAGCATTTACATAAAATGTGACGAAAATATATATGGGTGCTATATCTAAATCTGAACCGATTTTCATGAAACTTTGCACACATTATTCTAGACTTAATTTAGTACGCTATGCCAAAATTCGTGCAAATCAAAAGATTTGCAGCGACTTTGGCGCAGCATTTACATACAATCTGGTGAAACTATATATCGGAGCTATATCTAAATCTGAACCGATTGGCACGAAACTTATCACATGTCATTCTACACTTAATTCAGTTCGCTGTGCCAAAATTCGTACAAATCTAATGATTTTCAGGGACTTCGGTGCACCATTTACCTAAAATCGGGCGAAACTATATATGGGAGCTATATCTAAATCTGAACCGATTTTCCCGAAATTTAGCACTTATCTTTGTCGACTTAAGTCGGTGCGCTATGCCAAAATTCGTGTAAATCTAATGATTTTCAGGGACTTTGGTGCACCATTTACCTAAAATCGGGCGAAACTATATATGGGAGCTATATCTAAATCTGAACCGATTTTCCCGAAATTTAACACACATCATTGTCGACTTAATTCTGTACGCTATGCCAAAATTCGTGCAAATCTAATAATTTTCAGGGACTTTGGTGCACCATTTACCTAAAATCGAACGAAAATATATATGGGAGCTATATCTAAATCTGAACCGATTTTCTCCAATTTCAATAGGGTTCGTCTTTGGGCCAAACCAATGGGCTGTGCCAAATTTCATCCAATTCGGATCATAAATGCGACTTGTACTTTGCTCGCAAAAATACATGGACGGACAGATGGACGGACATGCATAGATCGACTCAGAAAGTGATTCTATGCATATTCTCAAAAGGAACCATAGGTCTATCTCGATTATTTTTGCCTGTTACAAACATATGCACAAATACATAATACCCAGTACCACAGTGTGGTGAAGGGTATAAAAACAATGTAAACTATAAAACAAATTTCAGAAATTTTTAATGGACAATTACCCTCTGCTTTATGTATACACTTTGACACGATCAAAATGGTTCTAGACCCCATGATTCTTTGGACCAAATTTGTTTCAGAAATTTTTGATTTCATCCGAACTTTGACCATCTTTTTATTTCTTCCAATATTAGTTCATGTTCGAAGATGGGGAATATCGGTCCACTCCTTCTGGTATCTCCGACACAGGGGCTAGGTCTAAATACGGGTTATAGTTCATGTATAGTTCATTATCGAACCTTACGTTCTAGTTTTTATCTCGATATCCTTCGAAGGTGATATGATTACAACAGAGTCTTAGAACCAAACCCAAAACGCGGAACAAATTGCATAACAATTTTAATATAAAAAAGGGGGTTATATAGGGACTACCCCAAAAAGGGGATGTATATTAATAATTTTTTATAGGGAAATTTGTTACCAGATACGACTACAAAATACCAAATTTCAGCGAATTCGGTTGAAAAACGTGCTCAAGAACCTCAAAATAGCGAAAATTAGGGGTACCCTTATATGGGGACTACCAGAAAAATTGGACTTATATTTAAAATTTACAGCGAATTCGGTTGAAAAACGCGTTTAAGAACCCCAAAATACCGACATTTGGGGGGTACCCTGATATGGGGGCTACCAGAAAAAGTGGACCTATATTTATAATTTTTTGTGGAGAAACTTAGTACCCAATAAGAACTCAAAGTACTAAATTACAGCCAATTCGGTTGAAAACTACGATCAAAACCCCCAAAATATTGAAAATTAGAGGGTACCGTTATATGGGGGCTACCAGAAAAAATGGACCTATATGTATAATTTTTTGTGGATAAATTGGGTACCCAATAACAACTCAATATACCAAATTTCAGCGAATTCGGTTGAAAAACGCGGTCAAGAACCCCAAAATACGGAAAATTGGTGGGTACCCTTATATGTGAGGTATGCCTAAACGTGGTCCCATCTTCGAACTTGACCTGCCTGCAGACAAAAGACGACTCTTAGACGCTAGAGTGATTACAACAGACGGACAGACAGGCGGACATGCTTAGATCATCTTAGAATTTTACGCTAATCAAGAATATATATACTTTTTAGGGTCGGAAATGATTATTTCGATGAGTTACAAACGGAAAAACAAAATTAATTTACCCTCCATACTATGATGGAGGGTAAAAAATGGCGAAAATGTGGCCGCACCTTTATATGAAGACTATGGCAAAACATAGACACATATAATTTTTTTTACAAATGGTTTTTACATCTAAGCACTCGAATATTTCATCATATTTCATATTTCAATGGTTTGGTTTCCTATTCTGTAATGATGTTACAAGAATATGTCTATCCGTCTACCTATCCATGTCTTATTTTGAATAAAGTACAGACAGTATTTGTGATCTGAATGAGATGGAATTTGGCATAGCTCATTTATTTGACCAAAGGAGGAACCCTTTAGATATAGCTCAGCAATTTTATGTAAAAGGACATCAAGGGTCCAATGCTTCTTAGACTACGAATTGAAATTATGTGTATATGTTCTGCACATCGAGCTGTGCAGTCGCATGCCAAATGGCAATAAAGACTTGCCGTTAATTGGTATTCCGTCATCACAAGGGTCTATACATATTAAAATTTTTCATCGAAGACGTTTAATACCCACCAAGAACACGTAATAACATATTACCTTCTATTTTCCAAAAAAAACAGGCACTTCGGCTTCGGGTAAGACCTTAAAAATACCAATTTATTAAAAAATATATGTGGAGGCTATATCTACATCTGAACCGATTTCAACAACAAAATATCGTGCAAATAAAACAGGATCTACGGTGCACCATTTACATCAAATGGAACTTAAGTATATATGAGAGCTATATTTAAATCTGAACCTATTTCAAACTTAACAAAGAGCATTCTAGACTTAGTTCCTTGTGAAAGCTATATGTAAATCTGAATCGATTTCAACAAAACTTCGCATACATCAATCAGGATCTACTTCAAAATACCGTAAATTGTGTGGGACCTTCATATGGGAGCTATACCAGAACGTGGGCCGATAATTCATTGGCAATAACAAACATCATAAAACAGTTTTACTTTACCTTATTGAAGAGGGTAAAAATTAAAAGAAAATAAAAATGTTCAATTATATTCATAAACCAGTGAGTGGAGCAGTGTATTCGGACGGGGCCGACCATACGCACACTACACAACTACCACGGTACTCTAACTTTCTGCGGATGTTTATTCCGAGCTTGGGCAATATTTCGTTATACTTACACCATCTTGCCCGATTAGACATATTTTTCGACTACTACTAATATTCATTACAGCCCTTCTAACTACTTGTCCAGATTTCCTTCAGAGTGGGTTGTGTTGTTATGTTCGGCTTATAATTAAAGCCTATAGAATATAAAATTTTCAATTATATTACATATGACAATATAATTGGTATCAATTATACGCCAAATAAATACAAATGTTGTAATTTTTCACACAAAAGTCAGGGATAAAAATCGGTGAATATTTAGCCGGTCAAGTGGCTAAATATTCACCGATTTTTATCTTTGTTCCAATCCGCTTCTCCATGTAAAATTTCGCGATGTTCGGGCCATAATTGTGGCCTTTGGAGCGACCAGAAAAACCGACAAAAATTAGCTATTTGGTGCATTACATTCCCTAAAAATTAACCG
>NW_026882448.1:0-3999 GCF_032173495.1 Musca vetustissima
GATTGAAAACTATATTTCATGTAACTGTCTGTGTTTTTTAGTACAATTTTTTGAATAATATTTCCATAAATCATTTTATTTGCCATAGTCAAAGATAGACACTATAATTCGGATATCTGTTTCAAACCCTTCCTGTTTAGTGCGTTTAGTACATATTTTCAAAAAAAAAAAACTTTTTAAATTTGTTATAGCTTTATATATATATATATACAAAATGTCAGGACTCTATCTCTACTCTACAATATTTAGTACTTTAAGTAAAAATGTCAAACAAAATTATATATCACCCCGTGTTGTTCTTTTTAGAACTTATTTCTGGAAAATATGTATGTATAAATGTTAATTGCTGCAGATAAATTTTTAATAGCAGCTTCCTATCTTTATCCGTTCTACCGTACACACTATTTAGCACTTCTTTGCAGCGTAAGTACAATTCCTACATACCGAATTTCAGAATTATACTTTTTACCACACAGTGCAATATTTTGTATTTTTGGTGTCAATTAGTACGAATTTCCAATAAACCAACCCTCTTATTTGTACTAATTTTCAGATTTCAATCTCTAACTTTAATTTAATATTTTTTACTATTTTAGTATTTATTTCAAAAATTAGTATTAAAATGGTATTTGTAAATAGTAAATCTACGTATCGCTTTTCCATTATACTACAGTATTTAGTACATTTTAGTACAAATTTCAAAAGAATTATGCATAACATAATAGAGTAATCTACATGAAATTTCAGATTTATATTTCTACCAGTTCCATTGTATTTTATTATTAAATAATTTTATATCACCACTTTGGTACTAATTTCCAACAAAATTTTATGTATAGTATTATATTTGTAATAGTTAAAGCTATATGCGAAGTTTCACATTTCTATCTGTATTTATAACTTTTTAGTACATTTTAGTACTAATTCCCAAAAACTATGTTTGCCCACGATCTGTTTGTAATAGCTTAACTTACATACCAAATTTCAGATGTTTATCTCTATCTGTTCAATCGTCTTATAATATTTAGTACTTTTTAGTACCTCTTAGTACTAAATTCTAATTTGTTCACACATTCCCATTGGATTGTTATTGACAAAGCTGTATACCAAATTTCAGAATTCTACTTCCAACCGTTCCGGCGTAATACAGTTTTAGTACTTTTTAGTACCATTTTGGTACTAATTTCCAACAAATATTTTTGCATGTCGTTCTTGTTTTAATAGCTTAAGCTACATACCAAGTTTCAGATATGTATCTCCACCGATTCCATTCAAATATAATGTTTAGTACTTTTTAGTACCCCTTAGTACTAAATTCCAAAATATTTTCACACATACAACTTGGCTTATCGTAGGCAAAGCTGAATGCCAAATTTCAGAATTCTACATCTTACCGTTCCCCCGTAATACAGTTTTTAGTACTTTTTAGTACCTTTTAGTACGAATTTCCAAAAACCCCGCCTTATCACACGCCTACGCACCAAACCCGACCTACATGCCAAATTTCAAGTTTCTAGCTTTAGCCGTTTCGTCTGGGCGTTGATGATCAGTCAGTCACTTATAACGCAACTCTTTTATATATATAGATAAATCGGCTCATACAAATTTGTATGACACGCAGATAATTACATGCTAATCTTAAGTGACCAGGAATTAACAAAGTTCAGCAATTCCGCTAACGTTTGCTGTTTTTCATTTCTCCATTACCTGCATATTGGAATAAAATTTGTGTAAAATGGAAAATTTTTGACATTCTAATTTTAACAATTTGTCAATTTGTGAAAAAAAACATAAAATTTTGTTTTTTATTTAATTTTAAAAATTCAACCACCATTGAAGAAAAAGACTACGAATTCAATATGGTGATTGTGGAATAAAAGTTATAAAATCTGAAATCTGCGGTGGCTTATCATTATAGCTGATATATTGCGACGATGTATAGAGAAAATGACTAACTCAAATGCCACAAATCCAATCTTCGGACTTGATCCTGGTTTCTTAAGAATAACAATACTATATCTAGGTTCGGAAAAATATTGTGATGTGATATGATTTTTTTTCTTGGCAGTGAAACAATCAAAAATGCATAACTCAAACTAAACAAGGATCATACGTCAAGTATCTAAGCTATATTAATCGGAGTGAGAAAGGATCCCAATCATATCATGGGGAAATAGTTGAGAATACAGACATAAAAAATTGCTGTAAAGTAAATGAAGGATTGTAGTGGTCTTGGAACGATTAACGAAAAACCTGTAAATATTGGAGAAAATATATTTGTGTATGGTACTATTACAACTGATTAGAAAAGTCAAGCTAAATTTGTTTTTAATATTACCAACGTTATTCAAAGATCACTTAAAAATGTATTTGTAATCTATTGAATATAATCAAATATACTAATACATAGACCAGCTGCTACGAAATTATTACTGATACTACACTACGAAATACCTACAAATAGTTTTCGACGTTAACTATCCAATGTTAATAACTTTAGTAGGGGCAGCGAAGCGCCACGGGTTCAGCTAGATCAAGAACCTCAAAATACCGAAAATTGGGGGGTACCCTTATATGGGAGCTATGCCTAAACGTGGACCGATATATCCCATCTTCGAACTTAACCTGCCTGCAGACAAAAGACGACTCTATGCAAAATTTTAGCGATCTATCTCAATTCGTTTAGACGCTAGAGTGATTACAACAGACGGACATGCATAAATCGTCATAGAATTGTATACTGATCAATACTCATCGGAAATGAGTATTTCGATGAGGTACAAACGGAAAAACAAAACTAATATACCCTCCATACTATGGTGGAGTGTATAAAAAACATTTCAGTTAAGGAACTTTTTTTTTGTTTTGAATTTCAATAATTCTACAACCATTGGGGAAAATAAATATGGATTCAATAAAAGTATGAATCAGCAATAATTGGGAGATATCCAGCAGCGAAATGCTGATGGTGGATTAAAAGTTATAATAATCTAAAATCTGTGGTGGGTTATTAAGTATTAAGTTTAGTTGATTTAACTGATATGACAAAAACTATTATTTCGAAGATGTACAGAGGAAACGACTAACTCAATTGCCACGAATTCTATCTTCGTACTTGATCTTGGTTTTCTTAAAAACACTAAGGTATCTACAGTTAAGACCAAGACTAAATCTAGGTTCGGTAAAAATATTATAATGTGATAATGCATTCTTCTGAAAACCTTAACGGGAATTATACTGCAGGTATCTAAGCGATATCAATTGGAGCAAGGAAGGGATCCCAGCCACGTAATGAGGAATCAGTTGAGAATACAGACATAAAGGTTGGGGATAATGGGAATGAATGATTGTGTTGGTCTTTGAACGATTAATGAAGAACATGTAAATATTGGAAAAAAATATATTAGTGTATAATCCTATTGAGATAAGCCGAAATATCTATAGTCGAACAGTAATCTTCGAATTAGGCTACTATAAAACCTATATCATAGCTTTTAACTGTTTTTAACTGCATATAAATAGTTTCTACGTGAACTTTCCTATGTTAATCACTTTAGTGGGGGCACTGAGGGTCCTGACAACTGAGGTCCTTTTTTTCTATAGAAAAAAAATTGGACCTACTATTTTTTTGAGGGACAAAAAATTTCCTGACGAATTTTTTCTATAGGAAAAAAAATTGGAAACTATGAAAAAAATAGGGTCCTGACGAATTTTTTTCTATAGGAAAAAAATTGGAAACTGAGGGTCCTGACGAATTTTTTTCTATAGGAAAAAAATTGGACCCTGAGGGTCCTGACGAATTTTTTTCTATAGGAAAAAAATTGGACCCTGAGGGTCCTGACGAATTTTTTTCTATAGGTAAAAAATTGGACCCTGAGGGTCCTGACGAATTTTTTTCTAGGAGAAAAAATTGGAAACTAAAATGCTATGACGAATTTTTTTGTATCGAAAAAATAAACACCTCAAGGGTGTGAATTTTTTTCTATAGGAGAAAATTGA